>NW_027040225.1:0-23597 GCF_034236695.1 Oncorhynchus nerka | reverse complement strand
TTGTTGTGCTGCAGCCTGAATTCAAAATGGATTCCATTTATTTAAAACAAAATGTCGCCCAACTTCACACAATACCCCCATAATGACAAAGTGAAAACATGTTTTCGATTTTTTGTGTGAAAATGAAATATTTAATTTCTATAAGTTTCACACACACACACACACACACACACACACACACACACACACACACACACACACACACACACACACACACACACACACAGCCTTTGTAAAAGCACTTTAGGCAGTGATTACAGCCGAGGGTCTTTCTGTGGATGTCTCTAAGAGCTTCCCACACCTGGAGTGTGCAAAACCCCATTATCATTTTTATTTTTATTTTTTATGATTCAAGCTCTGTCAAATTGGTTGTTGATCATTGCCATAGATGTTCAAGTAGATTTAAATCTAAACTCTGCATCTCAGGAATAGTCACTGTCTTCTTGGTAAGCAACTCCAGTGTAGAGCGTCTGCTAAATGACTTAAATGTAAATGTAATGTAGATTTGGCCTCGTGTCTTAGGTTATTGACCTGCTGAAATGTGAATTAATCTCCTTGTGTCTAGTGGAAAGCAGAACCGGGTTTTTCTCTAGGATTGTACCTGTGCTTAGCTTCATTACGTTTTTTTTTATCCTGAAAAACTCCCTTAGTCCTTGGCGATTACAGGCATACCCATAACATGATGCAGCCAACACTATGCTAGAAAATACGTAGAGTGGTACTCAGTAGTGTGTTGTAATTGCCCCAAACATAACACTTTGTATTCAGGACCAAAAATCTATTGCGTTGCAATTTTTTTAATTTTTTTAATATTTGTATTCTGTACAGGCATCTTTCTTCTCACTCTGTCATTTCGGTTATCATTGTCGAGTAACAACACTGAACAAAAATATAAAAATGCAACATGTAAAGTGTTGGTTTCATGAGCTGAAATAAGATCCCAGAAATGTTCCATACGCAAAACAACAAAACATCTCTCAAATGGTGCACACATATGTTTACATCCCTGTTAGGGAGCATTTCTCCTGTGCCAAGATAATCCATCCACCTGACAGGTGTGGCATATCAATAAAGTGATGATCATGAAAGGGGAGAGAGTAGTGAGGGGAAATGGCTATTATAACACAGAGAGAGGGAGTAGTGAGGGGAAATGGCTATTATAACACAGAGAGAGAGTAGTGAGGGGAAATGGCTTTTATAACACAGAGAGAGGGAGTAGTGAGGGGAAATGGCTTTTATAACACAGAGAGAGAGTAGTGAGGGGAAATGGCTTTATAACACAGAGAGAGAGGGAGTAGTGAGGGGAAATGGCTATTATAACACAGAGAGGGAGTAGTGAGGGGAAATGGCTTTTATAACACAGAGAGAGAGTAGTGAGGGGAAATGGCTTTTATAACACAGAGAGAGAGTAGTGAGGGGAAATGGCTTTTATAACACAGAGAGGGAGTAGTGAGGGGAAATGGCTTTTATAACACAGAGAGAGAGGGAGTAGTGAGGGGAAATGGCTTTTATAACACAGAGAGAGAGGGAGTAGTGAGGGGATATGGCTTTTATAACACAGAGAGAGAGAGTAGTGAGGGGAAATGGCTTTTATAACACAGAGAGGGAGAGTAGTGAGGGGAAATGGCTTTTATAACACAGAGAGAGAGAGTAGTGAGGGGAAATGGCTTTTATAACACAGAGAGAGAGGGAGTAGTGAGGGGAAATGGCTTTTATAACACAGAGAGAGAGGGAGTAGTGAGGGGAGAGGGAGTAGTGGGGGGAGAGGGAGTAGTGAGGTGAGATGGCTTTTATAACACAGAGAGAGAGTAGTGAGGGGAAATGGCTTTTATAACACAGAGAGAGAGTAGTGAGGGGAAATGGCTTTTATAACACAGAGAGAGAGTAGTGAGGGGAAATGGCTTTTATAACACAGAGAGAGAGGGAGTAGTGAGGGGAAATGGCTTTTATAACACAGAGAGAGAGGGAGTAGTGAGGGGAAATGGCTTTTATAACACAGAGAGAGAGGAGTAGTGAGGGGAAATGGCTTTTATAACACAGAGAGAGAGGGAGTAGTGAGGGGAAATGGCTTTTATAACACAGAGAGAGAGGGAGTAGTGAGGGGAAATGGCTTTTATAACACAAAGAGAGGAAGTAGTGAGGGGAAATGGCTTTTATAACACAGAGAGAGGGAGTAGTGAGGGGAAATGGCTTTTATAACACAGAGAGAGAGGGAGTAGTGAGAGGAAATGGCTTTATAACACAGAGAGAGAGGGAGTAGTGAGGTGAAATGGCTTTTATAACACACACAGAGAGAGAGGGAGTAGTGAGGGGAAATGGCTTTTATAACACAGAGAGAGAGAGAGTAGTGAGGGGAAATGGCTTTTATAACACAGAGAGAGAGGGAGTAGTGAGGGGAAATGGCTTTATAACACAGAGAGAGAGGGAGTAGTGAGGGGAGAGGGATAGTGGGGGAGAGGGAGTAGTGAGGGGAAATGGCTTTATAACACAGAGAGAGAGGGAGTAGTGAGGGGAGAGGGAGTAGTGGGGGAGAGGGAGTAGTGAGGGGAAATGGCTTTTATAACACAGAGAGAGAGGGAGTAGTGAGGGGAGAGGGAGTAGTGGGGGGAGAGGGAGTAGTGGGGGGAGAGGGAGTAGTGAGGGGAAATGGCTTTAAGGATTAGCACCACTAGGGGTAGACAGCACCACTAGGGTAGACAGCACCACTAGGGGTAGACAGCACCACTAGGGGTAGACAGCACCACTAGGGGTAGACAGCACCACTAGGGGTAGACAGCACCACTAGGGGTAGACAGCACCACTAGGGGTAGACAGCACCACTAGGGGTAGACAGCACCACTAGGGGTAGATGGCTTTAAGGATTCACCACTAGGGGTAGACAGCACCACTAGGGGTAGACAGCACCACTAGGGGTAGACAGCACCACTAGGGTAGACTAGGGTAGACAGCACCACTAGGGGTAGACAGCACCACTAGGGGTAGACAGCACCACTAGGGGTAGACAGCACCACTAGGGTAGACAGCACCACTAGGGTAGACTAGGGTAGACAGCACCACTAGGGTAGACAGCACCACTAGGGTAGACAGCACCACTAGGGGTAGACAGCACCACTAGGGTAGACAGCACCACTAGGGTAGACTAGGGTAGACAGCACCACTAGGGTAGACAGCACCACTAGGGTAGACAGCACCACTAGGGTAGACAGCACCACGTCACATACCTGCTGGAGAGGTTGAGCAGTTCGTGTTTGTCGGCCACAGTACACTTCTCCTCCAGTTCCCACATCAGAACGTTGATCAGGTGGGAGTTCTTGATCACGATGGGAACCTCCTCAAACATGTGTTCAAAACCAATCATGGCCTTCTTCAATCTGGGGAGGAGGGAGAGAAAATCATCACTTCAGTTCAATTCATAGTCAATGATTCAACCCAGTTCAATTCATAGTCAATGATTCAACCCAGTTCAATTCATAGTCAATGATTCAACCCAGTTCAATTCAAAGTCAATGATTCAAACCAGTTCAATTCAAAGTCAATGATATTCAAACCAGTTCAACCCAGTTCAATTCAAAGTCAATGATTCAACCCAGTTCAATTCAAAGTCAATGATTCAACCCAGTTCAATTCAAAGTCAACGATTCAACTCAGTGAAATTCAAAGTCAATGATTCAACCCAGTTCAACTCAAAGTCAATGATTCAAACCAGTTCAATTCATAGTCAATGATTCAAACCAGTTCAACCCAGTTCAATTCAAAGTCAACGATTCAACTCAGTTCAATTCAAAGTCAATGATTCAACCCAGTTCAATTCAAAGTCAATGATTCAACCCAGTTCAATTCAAAGTCAATGATTCAACCCAGTTCAATTCAAAGTCAATGACATTCAAACCAGTTCAATTCAATTTGATTGCCCGCTCTACAAAATGTAGTTGAACTAATTTGCCATGTGTGTTTATAAAACTGGATCATATTGACAACATAACAGTGCAGTCTCTCTCTCTTCCTGTAGAGTCTAGTCTAATTCAGTGCAGTCTCTCTCTTCCTGTAGAGTCTAATTCAGTGCAGTCTCTCTCTTCCTGTAGGGTCTAGTCTAATTCAGTGCAGTCTCTCACTTCCTGTAGAGTCTAGTCTAATTCAGTGCAGTCTCTCACTTCCTGTAGAGTCTAATTCAGTGGTCTCTCTCTTCCTGTAGAGTCTAGTCTAATTCAGTGCAGTCTCTCTCTCTTCCTGTAGAGTCTAGTCTAATTCAGTGCAGTCTCTCTCTTCCTGTAGAGTCTAATTCAGTGCAGTCTCTCTTCCTGTAGAGTCTAGTCTAATTCAGTGCAGTCTCTCACTTCCTGTAGAGTCTAGTCTAATTCAGTGCAGTCTCTCTTCCTGTAGAGTCTAGTCTTCTTCAGTGCAGTCTCTCTCTTCCTGTAGAGTCTAGTCTAATTCAGTGCAGTCTCTCTTCCTGTAGAGTCTAGTCTAATTCAGTGCAGTCTCTCTCTTCCTGTAGAGTCTAATTCAGTGCAGTCTCTCTCTTCCTGTAGAGTCTAATTCAGTGCAGTCTCTCTCTTCCTGTAGAGTCTAGTCTAATTCAGTGCAGTCTCTCTTCCTGTAGAGTCTAGTCTAATTCAGTGCAGTCTCTCTCTCTTCCTGTAGAGTCTAATTCAGTGCAGTCTCTCTCTTCCTGTAGAGTCTAGTCTAATTCAGTGCAGTCTCTCTCTTCCTGTAGAGTCTAATTCAGTGCAGTCTCTCTCTTCCTGTAGAGTCTAGTCTAATTCAGTGCAGTCTCTCTCTTCCTGTAGAGTCTAATTCAGTGCAGTCTCTCTCTTCCTGTAGAGTCTAGTCTAATTCAGTGCAGTCTCTCTCTTCCTGTAGAGTCTAGTCTAATTCAGTGCAGTCTCTCTTCCTGTAGAGTCTAGTCTACTTCAGTGCAGTCTCTCTTCCTGTAGAGTCTAGTCTAATTCAGTGCAGTCTCTCTCTTCCTGTAGAGTCTAATTCAGTGCAGTCTCTCTCTTCCTGTAGAGTCTAGTCTAATTCAGTGCAGTCTCTCTCTTCCTGTAGAGTCTAAGTCTCTCTCTTCCTGTAGAGTCTAGTCTAATTCAGTGCAGTCTCTCTCTTCCTGTAGAGTCTAATTCAGTGCAGTCTCTCTCTTCCTGTAGAGTCTAATTCAGTGCAGTCTCTCTTCCTGTAGAGTCTAGTCTAATTCAGTGCAGTCTCTCTCTTCCTGTAGAGTCTAATTCAGTGCAGTCTCTCTCTTCCTGTAGAGTCTAATTCAGTGCAGTCTCTCTCTTCCTGTAGAGTCTAGTCTAATTCAGTGCAGTCTCTCTCTTCCTGTAGAGTCTAGTCTAATTCAAGTCTCTCTCTTCCAGTCTAATTCAGTCAGTCTCTCTCTTCCTGTAGAGAGTCTAATTCAGTGCAGTCTCTCTCTTCCTGTAGAGTCTAATTCAGTGCAGTCTAATTCAGTCTCTCTTCCTGTAGAGTCTAGTCTAATTCAGTGCAGTCTCTCTCTTCCTGTAGAGTCTAGTCTAATTCAGTGCAGTCTCTCTCTTCCTGTAGAGTCTAGTCTAATTCAGTGCAGTCTCTCTCTTCCTGTAGAGTCTAGTCTAATTCAGTGCAGTCTCTCTCTTCCTGTAGAGTCTAATTCAGTGCAGTCTCTCTTCCTGTAGAGTCTAGTCTAATTCAGTGCAGTCTCTCTCTTCCTGTAGAGTCTAATTCAGTGCAGTCTCTCTCTTCCTGTAGAGTCTAATTCAGTGCAGTCTCTCTCTTCCTGTAGAGTCTAGTCTAATTCAGTGCAGTCTCTCTCTTCCTGTAGTGTCTAATTCAGTGCAGTCTCTCTCTTCCTGTAGAGTCTAATTCAGTGCAGTCTCTCTCTTCATGTAGAGTCTAATTCAGTGCAGTCTCTCTCTTCCTGTAGAGTCTAGTCTAATTCAGTGCAGTCTCTCTTCCTGTAGAGTCTAGTCTACTTCAGTGCAGTCTCTCTTCCTGTAGAGTTTAGTCTACTTCAGTGCAGTCTCTCTCTTCCTGTAGAGTCTATTTCAGTGCAGTCTCTCTCTTCCTGTAGAGTCTAGTCTACTTCAGTGCAGTCTCTCTTCCTGTAGAGTCTAGTCTAATTCAGTGCAGTCTCTCTCTTCAGTCTCTCTCTTCCTGTAGAGTCTAGTCTAATTCAGTGCAGTCTCTCTCTTCCTGTAGTCTAATTCAGTGCAGTCTCTCTCTTCCTGTAGAGTCTAATTCAGTGCAGTCCTGTAGAGTCTAATTCAGTGCAGTCTCTCTCTTCCTGTAGAGTCTAGTCTAATTCAGTGCAGTCTCTCTCTTCCTGTAGAGTCTAGTCTAATTCAGTGCAGTCTCTCTCTTCCTGTAGAGTCTAATTCAGTCTAATTCAGTGCAGTCTCTCTCTTCCTGTAGAGTCTAATTCAGTCTAAGTCTCCTCTTCCTGTAGAGTCTAATTCAGTGCAGTCTCTCTCTTCCTGTAGAGTCTAGTCTAATTCAGTGCAGTCTCTCTCTTCCTGTAGAGTCTAATTCTAGTCTCTCTTCAGTGCAGTCTCTCTCTTCCTGTAGAGTCTAGTCTAATTCAGTGCAGTCTCTCTCTTCCTGTAGAGTCTAATTCAGTGCAGTCTCTCTCTTCCTGTAGAGTCTAGTCTAATTCAGTGCAGTCTCTCTCTTCCTGTAGAGTCTAGTCTAATTCAGTGCAGTCTCTCTCTTCCTGTAGAGTCTAGTCTAATTCAGTGCAGTCTCTCTCTTCCTGTAGAGTCTAGTCTAATTCAGTGCAGTCTCTCTCTTCCTGTGTCTAGTCTAATTCAGTCTCTCTTCCTGTAGAGTTTAGTCTAATTCAGTGCAGTCTCTCTCTTCCTGTAGAGTCTAGTCTAATTCAGTGCAGTCTCTCTCTTCCTGTAGAGTCTAGTCTAATTCAGTGCAGAGTCTAATCTCTCTTCCTGTAGAGTGCAGTCTAGTCTAATTCAGTGCTCTTCTCTCTTCCTGTAGAGTCTAATTCAGTGCAGTCTCTCTCTTCCTGTAGAGTCTAATTCAGTGCAGTCTCTCTCTTCCTGTAGAGTCTAGTCTAATTCAGTGCAGTCTCTCTCTTCCTGTAGAGTCTAATTCAGTGCAGTCTCTCTCTTCCTGTAGAGTCTAGTCTAATTCAGTGCAGTCTCTCTCTTCCTGTAGAGTCTAATTCAGTGCAGTCTCTCTCTTCCTGTAGAGTCTAATTCAGTGCAGTCTCTCTCTTCCTGTAGAGTCTAATTCAGTGCAGTCTCTCTCTTCCTGTAGAGTCTAATTCAGTGCAGTCTCTCTCTTCCTGTAGAGTCTAATTCAGTGCAGTCTCTCTCTTCCTGTAGAGTCTAGTCTAATTCAGTGCAGTCTCTCTCTTCCTGTAGAGTCTAGTCTAATGCAGTCTCTCTTCCAGTCTAATTCAGTGCAGTCTCTCTTCCTGTAGAGAGTGCAGTCTCTCTCTTCCTGCAGTCTCAGTCTCTTCCTGTAGAGTCTAATTCAGTGCAGTCTCTCTCTTCCTGTAGAGTCTAATTCAGTGCAGTCTCTCTTCCTGTAGAGAGTCTAATTCAGTGCAGTCTCTCTCTTCCTGTAGAGTCTAATTCAGTGCAGTCTCTCTCTTCCTGTAGAGTCTAATTCAGTGCAGTCTCTCTCTTCCTCTCTCTTCCTAGAGTCTAGTCTAATTCAGTGCAGTCTCTCTCTTCCTGTAGAGTCTAATTCAGTGCAGTCTCTCTCTTCCTGTAGAGTCTAATTCAGTGCAGTCTCTCTTCCTGTAGAGTCTAATTCAGTGCAGTCTCTCTCTTCCTGTAGAGTCTAATTCAGTGCAGTCTCTCTCTTCCTTCCTGTAGAGTCTAATTCAGTGCAGTCTCTCTCTTCCTGTAGAGTCTAATTCAGTGCAGTCTCTCTCTTCCTGTAGAGTCTAATTCAGTGCAGTCTCTCTTCTCTTCCTGTAGAGTCTTCCTAGAGTCTAATTCAGTGCAGTCTCTCTCTTCCTGTAGAGTCTAATTCAGTGCAGTCTCTCTCTTCCTGTAGAGTCTAATTCAGTGCAGTCTCTCTCTTCCTGTAGAGTCTAATTCAGTGCAGTCTCTCTCTTCCTGTAGAGTCTAATTCAGTGCAGTCTCTCTCTTCCTGTAGAGTCTAATTCAGTGCAGTCTCTCTCTTCCTGTAGAGTCTAGTCTAATTCAGTGCAGTCTCTCTCTTCCTGTAGAGTCTAGTCTAATTCAGTGCAGTCTCTCTCTTCCTGTAGAGTCTAGTCTAATTCAGTGCAGTCTCTCTCTTCCTGTAGAGTCTAATTCAGTGCAGTCTCTCTCTTCCTGTAGAGTCTAGTCTAATTCAGTGCAGTCTCTCTCTTCCTGTAGAGTCTAGTCTAATTCAGTGCAGTCTCTCTCTTCCTGTAGAGTCTAATTCAGTGCAGTCTCTCTCTTCCTGTAGAGTCTAATTCAGTGCAGTCTCTCTCTTCCTGTAGAGTCTAATTCAGTGCAGTCTCTCTCTTCCTGTAGAGTCTAATTCAGTGCAGTCTCTCTCTTCCTGTAGAGTCTAATTCAGTGCAGTCTCTCTCTTCCTGTAGAGTCTAGTCTAATTCAGTGCAGTCTCTCTCTTCCTGTAGAGTCTAATTCAGTGCAGTCTCTCTCTTCCTGTAGAGTCTAATTCAGTGCAGTCTCTCTCTTCCTGTAGAGTCTAATTCAGTGCAGTCTCTCTCTTCCTGTAGAGTCTAATTCAGTGCAGTCTCTCTCTTCCTGTAGAGTCTAATTCAGTGCAGTCTCTCTTCCTGTAGAGTCTAATTCAGTGCAGTCTCTCTCTTCCTGTAGAGTCTAATTCAGTGCAGTCTCTCTTCCTGTAGAGTCTAATTCAGTGCAGTCTCTCTCTTCCTGTCAGTGCAGTCTCTCTTCCTGTAGAGTCTAATTAATTCAGTGCAGTCTCTCTTCTTCCTGTAGAGTCTAATTCAGTGCAGTCTCTCTCTTCCTGTAGAGTCTAATTCAGTGCAGTCTCTCTCTTCCTGTAGAGTCTAGTCTAATTCAGTGCAGTCTCTCTCCTTCCTAATTGTGCAGAGTCTAATTCAGTGCAGTCTCTCTCTTCCTGTAGAGTCTAGTCTAATTCAGTGCAGTCTCTCTCTTCCTGTAGAGTCTAATTCAGTGCGGTCTCTCTCTTCCTGTAGAGTCTAATTCAGTGCAGTCTCTCTCTTCCTGTAGAGTCTAATTCAGTGCAGTCTCTCTCTTCCTGTAGAGTCTAATTCAGTGCAGTCTCTCTCTTCCTAGAGTCTAATTCAGTGCAGTCTCTCTCTTCCTGTAGAGTCTAATTCAGTGCAGTCTCTCTCTTCCTGTAGAGTCTAATTCAGTGCAGTCTCTCTCTTCCTGTAGAGTCTAGTCTAATTCAGTGCAGTCTCTCTCTTCCTGTAGAGTCTAGTCTAATTCTAATTCAGTGCAGTCTCTCTCTTCCTGTAGAGAGTCTAATTCAGTGCAGTCTCTCTCTTCCTGTAGAGTCTAGTCTCTCTCTTCTGTAGAGTCTAATTCAGTGCAGTCTCTCTCTTCCTGTAGAGTCTAGTCTAATTCAGTGCAGTCTCTCTCTTCCTGTAGAGTCTAATTCAGTGCAGTCTCTCTCTTCCTGTAGAGTCTAATTCAGTGCGGTCTCTCTCTTCCTGTAGAGTCTAATTCAGTGCAGTCTCTCTCTTCCTGTAGAGTCAGAGTCTCTCTCTTCCTGTAGAGTCTAATTCAGTGCAGTCTCTCTCTTCCTGTAGAGTCTAATTCAGTGCAGTCTCTCTCTTCCTGTAGAGTCTAATTCAGTGCAGTCTCTCTCTTCCTGTAGAGTCTAATTCAGTGCAGTCTCTCTCTTCCTGTAGAGTCTAGTCTAATTCAGTGCAGTCTCTCTCTTCCTGTAGAGTCTAGTCTAATTCAGTGCAGTCTCTCTCTTCCTGTAGAGTCTAATTCAGTGCAGTCTCTCTCTTCCTGTAGAGTCTAGTCTAATTCAGTGCAGTCTCTCTCTTCCTGTAGAGTCTAGTCTAATTCAGTGCAGTCTCTCTCTTCCTGTAGAGTCTAATTCAGTGCAGTCTCTCTCTTCCTGTAGAGTCTAATTCAGTGCAGTCTCTCTCTTCCTGTAGAGTCTAATTCAGTGCAGTCTCTCTCTTCCTGTAGAGTCTAATTCAGTGCAGTCTCTCTCTTCCTGTAGAGTCTAGTCTAATTCAGTGCAGTCTCTCTTCCTGTAGAGTCTAGTCTAATTCAGTGCAGTCTCTCTCTTCCTGTAGAGTCTAGTCTAATTCAGTGCAGTCTCTCTCTTCCTGTAGAGTCTAATTCAGTGCAGTCTCTCTCTTCCTGTAGAGTCTGCAGTCTCTTCAGTGCAGTCTAATTCAGTGCAGTCTCTTCCTGTAGAGAGTCTAATTCAGTGCAGTCTCTCTCTTCCTGTCTAATTAGTGCAGTCTCTCTCTTCCTGTAGAGTCTAATTCAGTGCAGTCTCTCTCTTCCTGTAGAGTCTAATTCAGTGCAGTCTCTCTCTTCCTGTAGAGTCTAATTCAGTGCAGTCTCTCTCTTCCTGTAGAGTCTAATTCAGTGCAGTCTCTCTCTTCCTGTAGAGTCTAATTCAGTGCAGTCTCTCTCTTCCTGTAGAGTCTAATTCAGTGCAGTCTCTCTCTTCCTGTAGAGTCTAATTCAGTGCGGTCTCTCTCTTCCTGTAGAGTCTAATTCAGTGCAGAGTCTAATTCAGTGCAGTCTCTCTCTTCCTGTAGAGTCTAGTCTAATTCAGTGCAGTCTCTCTCTTCCTGTAGAGTCTAGTCTAATTCAGTGCAGTCTCTCTCTTCCTGTAGAGTCTTCCTGTAGAGTCTAGTCTAATTCAGTGCAGTCTCTCTTCCTGTAGAGTCTAGTCTAATTCAGTGCAGTCTCTCTCTTCCTGTAGAGTCTAATTCAGTGCAGTCTCTCTTCCTGTAGAGTCTAATTCAGTGCAGTCTCTCTCTTCCTGTAGAGTCTAATTCAGTGCAGTCTCTCTCTTCCTGTAGAGTCTAATTCAGTGCAGTCTCTCTCTTCCTGTAGAGTCTAATTCAGTGCAGTCTCTCTCTTCCTGTAGAGTCTAATTCAGTGCAGTCTCTCTCTTCCTGTAGAGTCTAGTCTAATTCAGTGCAGTCTCTCTTCCTGTAGAGTCTAGTCTAATTCAGTGCAGTCTCTCTCTTCCTGTAGAGTCTAATTCAGTGCAGTCTCTCTCTTCCTGTAGAGTCTAGTCTAATTCAGTGCAGTCTCTCTCTTCCTGTAGAGTCTAGTCTAATTCAGTGCAGTCTCTCTCTTCCTGTAGAGTCTAATTCAGTGCAGTCTCTCTCTCTTCCTGTAGAGTCTAGTCTCTCTCTTCTAATTCAGTGCAGTCTCTCTCTTCCTGTAGAGTCTAGTCTAATTCAGTGCAGTCTCTCTTCCTTCCTGCAGTCTCTCTCTTCCTGTAGAGTCTAATTCAGTGCAGTCTCTCTCTTCCTGTAGAGTCTAATTCAGTGCAGTCTCTCTCTTCCTGTAGAGTCTAGTCTAATTCAGTGCAGTCTCTCTCTTCCTGTAGAGTCTAATTCAGTGCAGTCTCTCTCTTCCTGTAGAGTCTAATTCAGTGCAGTCTCTCTCTTCCTGTAGAGTCTAGTCTAATTCAGTGCAGTCTCTCTCTTCCTGTAGAGTCTAGTCTAATTCAGTGCAGTCTCTCTCTTCCTGTAGAGTCTAATTCAGTGCAGTCTCTCTCTTCCTGTAGAGTCTAATTCAGTGCAGTCTCTCTTCCTTCCTAATTCAGAGTCTCTCTCTTCCTAGTCTAATTCAGTGCAGTCTCTCTCTTCCTGTAGAGTCTAGTCTAATTCAGTGCAGTCTCTCTCTTCCTGTCAGAGTCTAGTCTAATTCAGTGCAGTCTCTCTCTTCCTGTAGAGTCTAATTCAGTGCAGTCTCTCTCTTCCTAGAGTCTAATTCAGTCTTAGTCTAATTCAGTGCAGTCTCTCTCTTCCTGTAGAGTCTAATTCAGTGCAGTCTCTCTCTTCCTGTAGAGTCTAATTCAGTGCAGTCTCTCTCTTCCTGTAGAGTCTAATTCAGTGCAGTCTCTCTCTTCCTGTAGAGTCTAATTCAGTGCAGTCTCTCTCTTCCTGTAGAGTCTAATTCAGTGCAGTCTCTCTCTCTTCCTGTAGAGTCTAATTCAGTGCAGTCTCTCTCTTCCTGTAGAGTCTAATTCAGTGCAGTCTCTCTCTTCCTGTAGAGTCTAATTCAGTGCAGTCTCTCTCTTCCTGTAGAGTCTAATTCAGTGCAGTCTCTCTCTTCCTGTAGAGTCTAATTCAGTGCAGTCTCTCTCTTCCTGTAGAGTCTAATTCAGTGCAGTCTCTCTCTTCCTGTAGAGTCTAATTCAGTGCAGTCTCTCTCTTCCTGTAGAGTCTAATTCAGTGCAGTCTCTCTCTTCCTGTAGAGTCTAATTCAGTGCAGTCTCTCTCTTCCTGTAGAGTCTAATTCAGTGCAGTCTCTCTCTTCCTGTAGAGTCTAATTCAGTGCAGTCTCTCTCTTCCTGTAGAGTCTAATTCAGTGTCTCTCTCTTCCTGTAGAGTCAGTCTCTCTTCCTGTAGAGTCTAATTCAGTGCAGTCTCTCTCTTCCTGTAGAGTCTAATTCAGTGCAGTCTCTCTCTTCCTGTAGAGTCTAATTCAGTGCAGTCTCTCTCTTCCTGTAGAGTCTAATTCAGTGCAGTCTCTCTCTTCCTGTAGAGTCTAATTCAGTGCAGAGTCTAATTCAGTGCAGTCTCTCTCTTCCTGTAGAGTCTAATTCAGTGCAGTCTCTCTCTTCCTGTAGAGTCTAATTCAGTGCAGTCTCTCTCTTCCTGTAGAGTCTAATTCAGTGCAGTCTCTCTCTTCCTGTAGAGTCTAATTCAGTGCAGTCTCTCTCTTCCTGTAGAGTCTAATTCAGTGCAGTCTCTCTCTTCCTGTAGAGTCTAATTCAGTGCAGTCAGTCAGTCTCTTCCTGTAGAGTCTAATTCAGTGCAGTCTCTCTCTTCCTGAGAGTCTAATTCAGTGCAGTCTCTCTCTTCCTGTAGAGTCTAATTCAGTGCAGTCTCTCTCTTCCTGTAGAGTCTAATTCAGTGCAGTCTCTCTCTTCCTGTAGAGTCTAATTCAGTGCAGTCTCTCTCTTCCTGTAGAGAGTCTAATTCAGTGCAGTCTCTCTCTTCCTGTAGAGTCTAATTCAGTGCAGTCTCTCTCTTCCTGTAGAGTCTAATTCAGTGCAGTCTCTCTCTTCCTGTAGAGTCTAATTCAGTGCAGTCTCTCTCTTCCTGTAGAGTCTAATTCAGTGCAGTCTCTCTCTTCCTGTAGAGTCTAATTCAGTGTCTCTCTCTTCCAGTCTCTCTCTTCCTGTAGAGAGTCTAATTCAGTGCAGTCTCTCTCTTCCTGTAGAGTCTAATTCAGTGCAGTCTCTCTTCTTCCTGTAGAGAGTCTAATTCAGTGCAGTCTCTCTCTTCCTGTAGAGTCTAATTCAGTGCAGTCTCTCTCTTCCTGTAGAGTCTAATTCAGTGCAGTCTCTCTCTTCCTGTAGAGTCTAATTCAGTGCAGTCTCTCTCTTCCTGTAGAGTCTAATTCAGTGCAGTCTCTCTCTTCCTGTAGAGTCTAATTCAGTGCAGTCTCTCTCTTCCTGTAGAGTCTAATTCAGTGCAGTCTCTCTCTTCCTGTAGAGTCTAATTCAGTGCAGTCTCTCTCTTCCTGTAGAGTCTAATTCAGTGCAGTCTCTCTTCCTGTAGAGTCTAATTCAGTGCAGTCTCTCTCTTCCTGTAGAGTCTAATTCAGTGCAGTCTCTCTCTTCCTGTAGAGTCTAATTCAGTGCAGTCTCTCTCTTCCTGTAGAGTCTAATTCAGTGCAGTCTCTCTCTTCCTGTAGAGTCTAATTCAGTGCAGTCTCTCTCTTCCTGTAGAGTCTAATTCAGTGCAGTCTCTCTCTTCCTGTAGAGTCTAATTCAGTGCAGTCTCTCTCTTCCTGTAGAGTCTAATTCAGTGCAGTCTCTCTCTTCCTGTAGAGTCTAGTCTAATTCAGTGCAGTCTCTCACTTCCTGTAGAGTCTAATTCAGTGTCTCTCTCTTCCAGAGTCTAATTCAGTCTCTTCCTGTAGAGTCTAATTCAGTGCAGTCTCTCTCTTCCTGTAGAGTCTAATTCAGTGCAGTCTCTCTCTTCCTGTAGAGTCTAATTCAGTGCAGTCTCTCTCTTCCTGTAGAGTCTAATTCAGTCAGTCTCTCTTCCTGTAGAGTCTCTCTCTCTTCCTGTAGAGTCTAATTCAGTGCAGTCTCTCTCTTCCTGTAGAGTCTAATTCAGTGCAGTCTCTCTCTTCCAGTCTCTCTCTTCCTGTAGAGTCTAATTCAGTGCAGTCTCTCTCTTCCTGTAGAGTCTAATTCAGTGCAGTCTCTCTCTTCCTGTAGAGTTCCTGCAGTCTCTCTCTTAGAGTCTAATTCAGTGCAGTCTCTCTTCCTAGAGTCTAATTCAGAGTCTCTCTCTTCCTAGTCTAATTCAGTGCAGTCTCTCTCTTCCTGTAGAGTCTAATTCAGTGCAGTCTCTCTCTTCCTGTAGAGTCTAATTCAGTGCAGTCTCTCTCTTCCTGCCTTTCATTTAAAAGATAACAAAAACAGCCACTTATAAAACATCACATACAGCCACATGGAAAGAACCCATCATAGAAAACTGAAGCCCTCCTTTGAAATGGTATATTATTCAGATTGTCCTCATAATAACGGTGGTGAAATGAGTCTTCGCTCAGCCGAGCAAATAGAGCTGCTAGTTGTCCTCCTGGTCTAATTCAATCAGCTCTCTCTTCCAGAGACACGCTGATGAGGACCTCTCTGCATTAGAAACTAACAGGGTTCCCTAGTCTAATTATCACAACATAGCCAAACATTATCACAAAACAGACACTGTAGAGTCTAAAAAAAAAAGAGCAGTTTCTCTTCATTGGACTAAAATTCAGGTGGTGTTTCAGTGCAGTCTCTCCTCCCACTCAGGTGCCTATAATGAACACGGCCCTTCCGAAACGAATAAAAAGCTTTGGTCAATGAACTGACAGAGAGTCAGATGGAGTCAGTGGCTAATTCAACCAGCCAATAAATGAGCAACTGACCTCAGAGAGGAAATAACTACTACTTAGATGGGTCTCTCTCTTAGGTAGGTAGAATGGTAGGTAGGTAGAGGGTGGGTAGGTAGGTGGGTAGGTAGAGGGTCTCTCTCTTGGGTAGAGTCTAATTCAGGCAGGTAGATGGGTAATTCAGGCAGGTAGGTCTAATTCAGGCAGGTAGATGGTCTAATTCAGTGCAGTCTCTCTCTTCCTGTAGAGTCTAATTCAGGCAGGCAGAGGGCAGGTAGAGTCTAATTCAGGCAGGCAGGCAGAACAGGCAGTCTCTCTCTTCCAGGCAGAGTGCAGTCTCTTCCTGTGGGTCTAATTCAGTGCAGGTAGAGTCTAGATTCAGTGCAGTCTCTCTCTTCCTGGGCAGGCAGGTAGAGGCAGGCAGTCTCTCTTCCTGGGCAGACAGGCAGGCAGACGGGGCGGGCTAAGGCAGGCTCTCGGACGGGGTCAGGCAGGCAGACTGGGTCGGGCAGGCAGGCAGGCAGACGGGGCGGGCAGGCAGGCAGGCTTCCGGACGGGCAGGCAGGCAGACGGGGCGGCAGCAGGCAGGCAGAGTGCAGTCTCTCTTCCTGGGCAGGCAGGCAGACGGACGGGCAGGCAGGCAGACGGGGGCAGGGCAGTCAGGCAGACTAATAGGCGGGCAGGCAGGCAGGCAGGCAGGCAGGCAGACGGACGGGCAGGCAGGCAGACGGGGCAATGCAGGCAGGCAGGCAGATGGAGTCAGGGCAGGCAGGCAGGCAGGCAGACGGATTCGGGCAGGCAGGCAGATGAGGACGGGCAGGCAGGCAGACGGGGGGCAGGCAGGCAGGCAGACGGGCGGGCAGGCAGGCAGACAGGCAAGGCAGGCAGGCAGGCAGCAGGCAGGCAGGCAGGCAGGCAGGTGGGCAGGCAGGCAGGCAGGCAGGCAGGCAGGCAGACGGGGGTAGGCAGGCAGGCAGATGGGGCGGGCAGGCAGACGGGCAGGGCAGGCAGGTGGGGCAGGCAGGCAGACAGACAGGCAGGCAGGCAGGCAGGCAGGCAGACGGGCAGGCAGGCAGGCAGGCATGGGCAGATGGGTGGGCAGGCAGGCAGACGGGCAGACGGGCAGGCAGGCAGAGGCAGGCAGGGTAGGTAGGCAGATGGGCAGGCAGGCAGGTAGGTAGGCAGATGCAGGCAGACGGGCAGCAGGCAGATGGGCAGGCAGGCAGGCAGACGGGCAGGCAGGCAGGCAGAGGGTGGGTAGGCAGGCAGGGTGGGAGGCAGGGTGGGTAGGTAGGTAGATGGGGGTAGGTAGGCAGATGGGTGGGTAGGTAGAGGCAGATGGGGGCAGGTAGGTAGATGCAGGTAGGTAGGTAGGTAGATGGGTGGGTAGGCAGGTAGGTAGATGGGGCAGGTAGGTAGGCAGGCAGGTCAGATGGAGTCAGGCAGGCAGGCAACCAGCCAATAAATGAGCAACTGAGAGAGGAAATAACTACTACTTAGATGGGTAGGTAGGTAGATGGTAGGTAGGTAGAGGGTGGCATGGGTAGGGGAGGGGGGTGGGTAGATGGGTGGGTAGGCAGATGGGTGGGTAGGTAGATGGGTGGGCAGGCAGGCAGGTAGGGTACAGGCCAGCAGGCAGGATGGCAGGCAGGAGGCAGGTAGGCAGGGCAGGGAGGTAGGCAGGCAGATGGGCAGGCAGGTGGCAGAGTGGGTGCAGGCAGGACGGGGTGGGCAGGCACCTGAGGACAGGCAGGCAGGTGGGCAGGCAGGCAGGTGGGCAGGCAGGCAGATGGGTGGGTAGGCAGGCAGATGGGTTCTGGCAGGCAGACGGGCAGGCAGGCAGATGGGTAGGCAGGCAGGTAGAACAGGCAGGCAGGCATGGGGATGGGTAGGTATAGATGGGCGGGCACAGGCAGATGGGCGGGCAGGCAGGCAGGCAGGCAGGCAGACGGACGGGCAGGCAGGCAGATGGGCGGTAGGCAGGCAGGCAGATGGGGCGGGTGGGTAGCAGGCAGGCAGGTAGATGGACGGGCAGGCAGGCAGACGGGTGGGCAGGCAGGTAGAGGCAGGCAGACGGGCAGGTAGGCAGATGGGCAGGTAGGCAGGCAGATGGGCAGAGGTAGGTCAGGCAGATGGGTAGCTAGGTAGGTAGATGGGAAGGTAAGGCAGACCTAGGTAGAGGATAGGTACTTAGATGGGTAGGTAGGTAGGTAGTAGATGGGTAGGTAGGTAGGGTAGGTAGGTAGGTAGATGGGTAGAGAGGTGGGTCGGGGGGGGCAGCCAATGGGTAGGACCTCAGAGAGGTACTTAGATGGGTAGGGAGGGTGGTAGGTAGGATGGGTAGAGGTAGGTAGGTAGATGGTAGGCAGGCAGAGGTGGGCAGAGGCAGACAGGCAGGCAGGCAGACGGGTGGGCAGGCAGGCAGGCAGATGGGCAGGCAGGCAGATGGGTGGGCAGGCAGGCAGGCAGGCAGACGGGCAGGGGGGGGCAGGCAGGCAGATGGGCAGGCAGGGGCAGGCAGGCAGGCGGGATGGGCAGAGGCAGGCAGGCAGACGGGCAGGCAGGCAGGCAGACAGGGGCAGGCAGGCAGGCAGACGGGGGCGAGGCAGGCAGGCAGGCAGACGGGTGGGGGCAGGGCAGGCAGACGGGTGGGCAGGCAGGCAGGCAGACGGGGGGCAGGCAGGCAGGCAGACGGGGGCAGGCAGGCAGGCAGGCAGGCAGGCAGGCAGGCAGACGGGCGGGCAGGCAGACAGGCAGATGGGGGTGGGCAGGCAGGCAGGCAGGCAGATGGGTGGGGCAGGCAGGCAGGCAGATGGCGGGCAGGCAGGCAGGCAGGCAGGGGGCAGGCAGGCAGACGGGGCAGCAGGCAGGCAGGCAGGCAGGCAGACGGGCAGGCAGGCAGGCAGGCAACTGACCTCGGGCAGGCAGGCAGGCAGACGGGGTGGCAGGCAGACGGGCAGGCAGGCAGGCAGATGGGCAGGCAGGCAGGCAGACGGGGCAGGCAGGTGGGCAGGCAGGGGTGGGCAGGCAGGCAGGCAGGCAGACGGGCAGGCAGGCAGGCAGGCAGGCAGGCAGACGGGCAGACGGTGGGTGGGGCAGGCAGACGGCAGGCAGGCAGGCAGGCAGGCAGGCAGGCAGGCAGGCAGGCAGGCAGGCAGGCAGGCAGGTAGGTGGGCAGGCAGATGGGTGGGCAGGCAGGCAGGCAGATGGGCAGGCAGGCAGATTGGGCAGGCAGGCAGGCAGGGTGGGCAGGCAGATGGGGGCAGACGGGTGGGGGCAGGCAGGTGGTGGGGTGGGCAGGCAGGCAGGCAGATGGCAGGTGGGCAGGGCAGGCAGATGGCAGGGTGGGTGGGCAGGCAGATGGCAGGTGGGCAGGTGGTGGGTGGGTAGGTGGTTGGGTGGGTAGGTAGGTAGATGGTAGTTGGGTGGGTAGGTAGGTGGTTGGGTGGGTGGGGCAGGTAGATGGGTAGGTATAGATGGGCAGGTAGGTAGATGGGCAGGCAGGCAGATGGGTAGGTAGGTAGATGGGTGGTTGGGTAGGTAGGTGGGTGGTTGGGCAGGTAGGTGGTTGGGTGGGCAGGTAGGTGGTTGGGTGGGTAGGTAGGTAGGTAGATGGTAGGTGGGTGGGTAGGTAGGTAGATGGTAGGTGGGTGGGTAGGTAGTTCAGTTGGTGGTTAAGTGGGTAGGTAGGGTTGTGGTTAGGTAGGTCGGTGGGTAAGTGTGTAGGTGTAGGTAGGTAGAGGTCGGCATGACCGATTCATTTGGGCCGATTTCAAGTTTTCATAACAAATTGGTAATTGGCCTTTTGGACGCTGATTCTGGCCGATTACGTTGCTCCATGAGGAGACTGTGGCAGGCTGACCACCTGACCACCCCTGACCACCCTGTTACACCTGACCACCCCTGTTACACCTGACCACCGGGTTACACCTGACCACCCCTGTTACGCCCCTGTTACGCCTGACCACCCCTGTTACGCCTGACCACCCCTGTTACGCCTGACCACCCTGTTACACCTGACCACCCCCTGTTACACCTGACCACCCCACCTGACCACCCCTGTTACACCTGACCACCCCGGTTACACCTGACCACCCCCTGTTACACCTGACCACCCTGACCTGACCACCCCTGTTACGCCTGACCACCCCTGTTACACCTGACCACCCCTGTTACACCTGACCACCCCTGTTACCACCCCCTGTTACGCCTGACCACCCCTGTTACGCCTGACCACCCCTTACACCTGACCACCCCTGTTACACCTGACCACCCTGTTACACCTGACCACCCCTGTTACACCTGACCACCCCTGTTACACCTGACCACCCCTGTTACACCTGACCACCCCTGTTACACCTGACCACCTGGGTGTTACACCTGACCACCCGTTACACCTGACCACCCCTGTTACACCTGACCACCCCTGTTACACCTGACCACACCTGTTACACCTGACCACACCTGTTACACCTGACCACCTGTTACACCTGACCACCCCTGTTACACCTGACCACCCTGTTACACCTGACCACCCCTGTTACACCTGACCACCCCCTGTTACACCTGACCACCCCTGTTACACCTGACCACCCCTGTTACACCTGACCACCCTGTTACACCTGACCACCCCTGTTACACCTGACCACCCCTGTTACACCCCTGTTACCCTGACCACCCGACCACCCTGTTACACCTGACCACCACCCTGTTACACCTGACCACCCTGTTACACCAGACCACCCCTGACCACCCCCTGTTACACCCGACCACCCCTGTTACACCCGACCACCCTGTTACACCTGACCACCCCTGTTACACCTAGGTAAGGGTGGGGAGGGGGTAGGTAGGTAGGTAAGGGTAGGTAGGCAGGTAGAGGTAGGCAGGTAGGTAGGCAGGCAGGGTAGAGGGCAGGTAGGTAGGGAGGGTGGGGGATGGGGAGGTAGGTAGGTAAGGGAGGGGAGGGGGGTAGGTAGGTAAGGGTAGGTAGGTAGGTAAGGGTAGGTGTAGGCAGGTAGGTAGGTAGGTAGGCAGGCAGGGCAGGTAGGCAGGCAGGCAGGCAGGTAGGCAGGCAGGCAGGGCAGGTAGGGCAAGGGCAGGCAGGCAGGCAGGCATGGGCAGGTAGGTATGGGCAGGTAGGTAGGGGTAGGTAAGGGTAGGGGTAGGTAGGTAAGGGCAGGTAGTAGGCAGGCAGGCAGGCAGGTAGGTAGGTAACAGGTAGGGTAGGTAGGCAAGGCAGGTAGGTAGGTAAGGGTAGGTAGGTAGGGGCAGGTAGGCAAGGGCAGGCAGGCAGGGCAGGCAGGCAAGGCAGGCAGGCAGGCAGGCAGGCAGGGGCAGGTAGGTATGGCAGGCAGGGCAGGCAGGCAGGGGGCATGGGCAGGTAGGCATGCAGGCAGGCAGGTAGGCAGGGCAGGCAGGCAGGTAGGCAGGCATAAGGGCAGGCAGGCAGGGTGAGGTAGGCAGGCAGGCAGGGCAGGCAGGTAAGGGCAGGCAGGCAGGCAAGGGCAGGTAGGCAGGCAGGCAGGTAGGCAGGGCAGGCAGGCAGGTAGGCAGGCAAGGCAGGCAGGCAGGCGTTGGCAGGCAGGTAAGGGCAGGCAGGTAGGTGGCAGGCAGGCAGGCGAGTAGGCAGGCAGGCAGGAGGGCAGGTAGGTAAGGCAGGCAGGTGGGTAGGTAGGCAGGCAGGAGGGCAAGGGCAGGCAGGCAGGCAGGCAGGCAGGCAAGGGCAGGCAGGCAGGCAGGCAGGGCAGGCAGGGGCAGGCAGGCAGGCAGGGCAGGCAGGCAAGGGCAGGCAGGCATGGCAGGGCAGGCAGGCAAGGGCTGGCAGGGCAGGTATGGGCAAGGGCAGGCAGGTAAGGGCAGGCAGGCAGATAGGTAGGGCTGGTAGGCAGGTAAGGGGGCAGGGCAGGCAGGCAGGGGCAGGCAGGCAGGCAGGCAAGGGCAGGGCAGGCAGGCAGGCAGGCAGGCAGGCAGGCAGGCAAGGGCAGGCAGGCAGGGGCAGGCAGGCAGGGCAGGCAGGGCAGGCAGGCATGGCAGGCAGGCAAGGGCAGGCAGGCAGGGCAGGGTGGGTAGGCAGATGGTAGGCAGGCAGGCAGGCAGGCAGGCAGGCAGGGGTAGGTAGGCAAGGCAGGTAGGTAGGGTGGGTAGGTAGGTAGGATGGTAAGGGTAGGCAGGTCAATGGTGGGTAGCCCCAGATGGAGGGTAGGCAGGTAGACGGGCATGGGTAGGCAGGCATAATGGGTGGTATGGGTAGGCAGGTGGGCGGTGTACATTAAGGTAGGACAAAACAGGCAGCTTGTTCAGGGCAGGTAGGCAGGCAGGATGGGCAGGCAAGGGCAGGCAGGCTTAGATGGGCAGGCAGGCAAATAAAACAGTGCAGGGCAGGCACTCTGGTGGCTTTGAAGGGGCAAGACCAGGCAGGCAGGTTGGGCATGTGTAGGTGTAGGTAAAAGGCAGGGCATGGCAGGCAGGCAAGTTTTGTACAACAAATTGGCAGATTAGGCAATATTCTGGCAGGCTACCCGGATAAAGCACTAAGGAGTTGTAGGCAGGGAATCCTGAGGACCACCCCTGTTACACCTGCTACCACCCTGGCAGTCAAACAACCTGACCACCCCAGACCACATTACATGGGCACCTGACCACCCCTGATTTGGTCCTGACCAAATAGGTAACACCTGACCACCCTGGTACACCTGGCAGGCACTCTAATTGTCCCTAGAATTTACACAGCTGAGGCAGGGTTACACCTGTAGGAACGGTAGGTTACACCCTGTTAGGACCAAACGCCTGGTTACGAAGTAGTAGGGTCATATGATTGACCCGTGGTAGGACCACCCCTGTTAGGCTCTGGTAGCAACGGCACCCTGTTACAGGACCACCACCCTCTTTCCACACCTGGCACCCTGTTACGGGGGCTGACCACAGGCACCTGAGGGCCATGCAGTCACCTGGCCACACCTGTTACACCTGACCACCCCTGTAGGTACACCTGACCAGTTGGCACCTGACCACCCCTGTGCACGTGACCACCCCTGTTACACCTGATACAGGCCTTGTCTCAGGATGGTAAGTTGGTGGTTGACAGATATCCACAGTGGTGTGGGGCTGGTAGGCAAAGGTGGGTGGGTTAGGTAGGTAGGCAGGCAGGTAAGGGTGAGGGCAGGCAGGCAGGCAGGCAGGCTCCTGACCTCAGTCTCAGCCTCCAGGTATTTATGCAGGCAGGCAGTTTATGCAAGGGCTAGGGGTCAGTTTGGGCAGGCAGGCAGTAGGTAGGTCCTATTCGGTTGGTCAGGGAATCTAAGTGCGCAGGTCCTGGGTAGGTAGGTATGTAAGAGGCAGAGGCAGGACCATGCCCCAGGACTACCTGGCAGGCTCCTTGCTAGGTATGCAGGCAGGCAGCTCCAGGCAGGTATGGGCAGGTGCAGGCAGACATGCACTCCAGGTAGGTACGGCAGTCCAGGCATGCTGCAGGCAGGCAGGCATGGCAGGCAGGCAGGCAGGCAGGCAGGCAGGCAGGCTGGCAGGAGGAACATTTGAACAGGGGGCAGGTAAGGCAGGCAGGCAAGGGCAGGCAGGCAGGCCAGAAGAGGTACTGGCCACCCCACATGGGCAGGTCTCTAAGGTCTTTCTTAGGCTCGAGGCAGGCAGGCAAGCAGGCAGGCAGGCATGGCAGGCAGGCAGGCAATGGGCAGGTTCTACTTATTATTATTCAGGCATAGGCAGGGTCATTTATGGCAGGCATCTGGGCAGGGTTCTGGCAGGCTCTAGGCCGGCACAGCCAGAAGCAGGCAGGCACTCCCACATAGGCTGGGGCAGGCAGGTTTCAGGCAGGCAGGCATGGGCAGGGAGGCACAGGTGCACACCTGGGCATTGTAGGCTGTTTGGGGTTTTAGGCTGGGCTTCTGTACAGCACTTTGAGGATAGGGATGCAGGAAGGGCTATATAAATACATTTGATTTGGATTTGATTTGGAGGTAGGTAAGGGCAGGCAGGCAAGGGCTGGCAGGCAGGCAAGGGCAGGCAGGCAGGCAGGCAGGCAAGGGCAAGGGCAGGCAGGCAACAGGCATGGCAGGCAGGCAGTCAGGGCAGGCAGGCAAGTGCAGGCAGGCAAGGGCAGGCAGGCATGGGCAGGCAGGCAGGGCAGGCAGGCATGGCAGGCAGGCATGGCAGGCAGGCAGGCAGGCAGGCAAGGCAGGCAGGCATGGCAGGGCAGGCAGGCAGGCAGGCATGCAGGCAGGCAGGCAGGCAGGCAGGCATGGGGCAGGCAGGCAGGCAGGCAGGCAGGTGGCAGGCAGGCAGGCAGGCAGGCAGGGCAGGCAGGCAGGCAGGGAAGGGCAGGCAGGCAGGCATGGCAGGGCAGGCAAGGCAGGCAGGCATGGCAGGCAGGCAGGCAGGCAGGCAGGCAGGCATGGGCAGGCAGGGCAGGCATGGGCAGGCAGGCAGGCAGGGGCAGGCAGGCAGGGGCAGGCAGGCGGGCAGGCAGGCAGGCATGGGCGGGCAGGCAGGCAAGGGCAGGCAGGCAGGCAGGCAGGCAGGCATGGCAGGCAGGCAGGCAGGCAGGCAGGCAGGCAGGCAGGCAGGCATGGCAGGGCAGGTAGTGGCAGG
>NW_027040224.1:107500-201622 GCF_034236695.1 Oncorhynchus nerka | reverse complement strand
GGAGGAGCAGAATGGAGCGTGATCTGATTTGCCGGAAGGGAGGGGCGGAGGAGGGCCACTAGCCGGCCCAGAAGGGGGAGTAGCAATGGTAAAGAGTGCTCCATGTGCGAGTAGCATAGATGTGTTGGCTGCACTTCGGTAGCATTTTCCTCAGATTTCCTTTATTAAAGTTCCCAGCTACAATAACTGCGGCCTCAGGATATGCGGTTTCGGCCAATGTTTGTCTATGGAGATTGCATGACACTGTGCTCGATTTTATACATCTGTCATCAACGGGTGTGGCTGAAATAGCCTAATTTGAAGGGGTGTCCACATACTTTTCTATATGCTGTACAGTGTAGATGTCCTAATGTCCAGAAGTTATTTTCGGGTCACAGGAAACAATGGTGGAAACATTATGTACAGAAAATACATCAGTGACAATATACAATGAGAATACAACTGTTAATCACTTGTTATTTCTGTCAATGTAGTCTATCCTACATGTGAAAAACGTAGTGGAATGTAACTGCCTCAATCACTGACTTGTCTCAGAAACCCCGACAGCAGTGACCAGGATCTGGGATTAATGAAGGACTCTCTTTGGTAACTTCCAAAAGTGGAAAATGTTTAGATTCAAACTCAAAGTTTTGCAGGCAAAACCTTTGCAGTGTTTTTTAGTGAAGGTAGTTGGATGCAATCGAGCCACTTGTGAAATAACCTCTGTGATCTCCATCTCACTATTCATTTGTGTCCTGGGGATGTGGCCAACAAGCGGATAAGGCAGTGTGTCCTGGGGATGTGGCTAACAAGCGGATAAGGCAGTGTGTCCTGGGGATGTGGCCAACAAGCGGAGAAGGCAGTGTGTCCTGGGGATGTGGCCAACAAGCGGATAAGGCAGTGTGTCCTGGGGATGTGGCCAACAAGCGGACAAGGTAGTGTGTCCTGGGGATGTGGCCAGCAAGCGGATAAGGCAGTGTGTCCTGGGGATGTGGCCAACAAGCGGATAAGGCAGCGTGTCCTGGGGATGTGGCCAACAAGCGGATAAGGCAGTGTGTCCTGGGGATGTGGCCAACAAGCGGATAAGGCAGTGTGTCCTGGGGATGTGGCCAACAAGAGGATAAGGCAGTGTGTCCTGGGGATGTGGCCAACAAGCGGATAAGGCAGTGTGTCCTGGGGATGTGGTCAACAAGCGGATAAGGCAGTGTGTCCTGGGGATGTGGCCAACAAGCGGATAAGGCAGTGTGTCCTGGGGATGTGGCCAACAAGCGGATAAGGCAGTGTGTCCTGGGGATGTGGCCAACAAGCGGATAAGGCAGTGTGTCCTGGGGATGTGGCCAACAAGCGGATAAGGCAGTGTGTCCTGGGGATGTGGCCAACAAGCGGATAAGGCAGTGTGTCCTGGGGATGTGGCCAACAAGCGGATAAGGCAGTGTGTCCTGGGGATGTGGCCAACAAGCGGATAAGGCAGTGTGTCCTGGGGATGTGGCCAACAAGCGGATAAGGCAGTGTGTCCTGGGGATGTGGCCAGCAAGCGGATAAGGCAGTGTGTCCTGGGATGATGTGGCCAGCAAGCGGATAAGGCAGTGTGTCCTGGGGATGTGGCCAACAAGCAGATAAGGCAGTGTGTCCTGGGGATGTGGCCAACAAGCGGATAAGGCAGTGTGTCCTGGGGATGTGGCCAACAAGCGGATAAGGCAGTGTGTCCTGGGGATGTGGCCAACAAGCGGATAAGGCAGTGTGTCCTGGGGATGTGGCCAAGGATAAGGCAGTGTGTCCTGGGGATGTGGCCAACAAGCGGATAAGGCAGTGTGTCCTGGGGATGTGGCTAACAAGAGGATAAGGCAGTGTGTCCTGGGGATGTGGCAACAAGCAGATAAGGCAGTGTGTCCTGGGGATGTGGCCAGCAAGCGGATAAGGCAGTGTGTCCTGGGGATGTGGTCAACAAGCGGATAAGGCAGTGTGTCCTGGGGATGTGGCCAGCAAGCGGATAAGGCAGTGTGTCCTGGGGATGTGGCCAACAAGCGGATAAGGCAGTGTGTCCTGGGGATGTGGCTAACAAGAGGATAAGGCAGTGTGTCCTGGGGATGTGGCCATGTGGTCAAAGCGGATAAGGCAGTGTGTCCTGGGGATGTGGCCAACAAGCGGATAAGGCAGTGTGTCCTGGGGATGTGGCTAACAAGAGGATAAGTCAGTGTGTCCTGGGGATGTGGTAGTGACGTAAGCAGTGATGGTAGTTCCTCTATGCCAAACTGACGTTCTGTTCCGTACAGATGTGTTCATCAGGAACTATTGGAACGTTATGGCAGGGAACCCAAATGTCTAGAGAGACTGATCACTGACTGACAAAGAAAACAAGTGACAATTTGACAGAATAAACTGCTGGAATATGAGAAAATGAAATCGACTAAAACGTGACCTTGCTCCTTTAACAAAAGCAATATTATTATTGTGCCATTTTTTGTATTATTTTCTTACATAGTTTCATAAATACATACCTCAGTTACAGCCATTCAACCTATATCGGCTATTAGTTACAAGGACACTCAGTCAAGACTGATGCAAAAGTCGTTATTATAGTTTAACTGGAAAAGTAGAATCCAATCATTGGTTTGACCCCCGATGAAAGAAAGTCATTCTGTAGCTATATGTGAGTAGAGAAGCCTTAGGCCAGGATTCAGTCCGATCGTGCTCTGTCAGTGACGCACCATTTAAAAGGTCATTTACGATTGAGAACACACACATGTAGCATTTACTGTGAAAGCGGTCTCTGTGAAGCCGGGAACTTTCCTACCCAGCTAAATGTAATTGAAAAGACATTGAAAAGACGACAATGCCAGACATTTAATATACAGTACATTCGCTTTTGGTTGAAAGTGAAAGTTGAAAAGACGTATTTTTCAGGTCGTTGTTTCAACACATATATATATATATATATATATACTATATACATATACTATACTATTATACTATTGTTATACCATATATATATACTATATACATATACTATATATATATATACTATACTATTATACTATTGTTATACTATATATATATATATATATATATATACTATATACATATACTATTATACTATTGTTATACTATATATATATATATATATATATATATATACTATATACATATACTATAATACTTTTGTTATACTATTGTTTTCCTTTAGTGCCACACATTCTGGCAGAAAATAGACTCATTTTCCTGCGTGTTTTTTCTCCTCTCCGTTCTCAATCTGTCTTCTCTTCCACCCTCTTCTCTGAGCAGAGCAGGCAGGCCCGTTGCCCTAATGACATCAGACTCCAGACACACACAGCGTGTACACATACTGCTCCAGAGCCTCTCTATCTCTAACCTATCCAGCTCTGATAGTAGCATCTCTTACCTATCCAGCTCTGATAGTGCCATCTCTAACCTATCCAGCTCTGATAGTGCTATCTCTAACCTATCCAGCTCTGATAGTAGCATCTCTAACCTATCCAGCTCTGATAGTAGCATCTCTAACCTATCCAGCTCTGATAGTGCTATCTCTTACCTATCCAGCTCTGATAGTAGCATCTCTAACCTATCCAGCTCTGATAGTGCTATCTCTAACCTATCCAGCTCTGATAGTGCCATCTCTAACCTATCCAGCTCTGATAGTGCTATCTCTAACCTATCCAGCTCTGATAGTGCTATCTCTAACCTATCCAGCTCTGATAGTGCTATCTCTAACCTATCCAGCTCTGATAGTGCTATCTCTAACCTATCCAGCTCTAACCTATCCAGCTCTGATAGTAGCATCTCTAACCTATCCAGCTCTGATAGTAGCATCTCTTACCTATCCAGCTCTGATAGTGCTATCTCTAACCTATCCAGCTCTGATAGTGCTATCTCTAACCTATCCAGCTCTGATAGTGCTATCTCTAACCTTTCCAGCTCTGATAGTGCTATCTCTAACCTATCCAGCTCTGATAGTAGCATCTCTAACCTATCCAGCTCTGATAGTAGCATCTCTTACCTATCCAGCTCTGATAGTAGCATCTCTTACCTATCCAGCTCTGATAGTGCTATCTCTAACCTATCCAGCTCTGATAGTGCTATCTCTAACCTATCCAGCTCTGATAGTAGCATCTCTAACCTATCCAGCTCTGATAGTGCTATCTCTAACCTATCCAGCTCTGATAGTGCTATCTCTAACCTTTCCAGCTCTGATAGTGCTATCTCTAACCTATCCAGCTCTGATAGTGCCAGCTCTAACCTATCCAGCTCTGATAGTGCCATCTCTAAGCCTATAGTAGCATCTTTCTGATCCAGCTCTGATAGTAGCATCTCTAACCTATCCAGCTCTGATAGTGCATCTCTAACCTATCCAGCTCTGATAGTGCATCTCTAACCTATCCAGCTCTGATAGTAGCATCTCTTACCTATCCAGCTCTGATAGTGCATCTCTAACCTATCCAGCTCTGATAGTGCATCTCTAACCTCCAGCCTGAACCTATAACCAGCTCTGATAGTGCCAGCTCTAACCTATCCAGCTCTGATAGTGCCAGCTCTAACCTATCCAGCTCTGATAGTGCCATCTCTAACCTATCCAGCTCTGATAGTGCTATCTCTAACCTATCCAGCTCTGATATTAGCATCTCTAACCTATCCAGCTCTGATAGTAGCATCTCTTACCTATCCAGCTCTGATAGTAGCATCTCTTACCTATCCAGCTCTGATAGTAGCATCTCTAACCTATCCAGCTCTGATAGTGCCAGCTCTAACCTATCCAGCTCTGATAGTGCTATCTCTAACCTATCCAGCTCTGATAGTGCCATCTCAAACCTATCCAGCTCTGATAGTGCATCTCTTACCTATCCAGCTCTGATAGTAGCATCTCTAACCTATCCAGCTCTGATAGTAGCATCTCTAACCTATCCAGCTCTGATAGTGCCAGCTCTAACCTATCCAGCTCTGATAGTGCCATCTCTAACCTATCCAGCTCTGATAGTGCCATCTCTAACCTATCCAGCTCTGATAGTGCTATCTCTAACCTATCCAGCTCTGATATTAGCATCTCTAACCTATCCAGCTCTGATAGTAGCATCTCTTACCTATCCAGCTCTGATAGTAGCATCTCTTACCTATCCAGCTCTGATAGTAGCATCTCTAACCTATCCAGCTCTGATAGTGCCAGCTCTAACCTATCCAGCTCTGATAGTGCCATCTCTAACCTATCCAGCTCTGATAGTGCCATCTCTAACCTATCCAGCTCTGATAGTGCTATCTCTAACCTATCCAGCTCTGATAGTAGCATCTCTAACCTATCCAGCTCTGATAGTAGCATCTCTAACCTATCCAGCTCTGATAGTGCCAGCTCTAACCTATCCAGCTCTGATAGTGCCATCTCTAACCTATCCAGCTCTGATAGTGCCATCTCTAACCTATCCAGCTCTGATAGTGCCATCTCTAACCTATCCAGCTCTGATAGTGCCATCTCTAACCTATCCAGCTCTGATAGTGCCATCTCTAACCTATCCAGCTCTGATAGTGCCATCTCTTACCTATCCAGCTCTGATAGTGCCATCTCTAACCTATCCAGCTCTGATAGTGCATCTCTTACCTATCCAGCTCTGATAGTGCATCTCTAACCTATCCAGCTCTGATAGTGCTATCTCTTACCTATCCAGCTCTGATAGTGCTATCTCTAACCTATCCAGCTCTGATAGTGCTATCTCTAACCTATCCAGCTCTGATAGTGCTATCTCTAACCTATCCAGCTCTGATAGTGCCATCTCTAACCTATCCAGCTCTGATAGTAGCATCTCTAACCTATCCAGCTCTGATAGTGCTATCTCTAACCTATCCAGCTCTGATAGTAGCATCTCTAACCTATCCAGCTCTGATAGTAGCATCTCTAACCTATCCAGCTCTGATAGTAGCATCTCTAACCTATCCAGCTCTGATAGTGCCAGCTCTAACCTATCCAGCTCTGATAGTGCCATCTCTTACCTATCCAGCTCTGATAGTGCTATCTCTTACCTATCCAGCTCTGATAGTGCCATCTCTTACCTATCCAGCTCTGATAGTGCTATCTCTTACCTATCCAGCTCTGATAGTGCTATCGCCACCTATCCAGCTCTGATAGTGCTATCTTACCTATCCAGCTCTGATAGTGCTATCTCTAACCTATCCAGCTCTGATAGTGCTATCTCTTACCTATCCAGCTCTGATAGTGCTATCTCTAACCTATCCAGCTCTGATAGTAGCATCTCTAACCTATCCAGCTCTGATAGTAGCATCTCTTACCTATCCAGCTCTGATAGTCCTATCTCTAACCTATCCAGCTCTGATAGTGCTATCTCTAACCTATCCAGCTCTGATAGTGCCAGCTCTAACCTATCCAGCTCTGATAGTGCCAGCTCTAACCTATCCAGCTCTGATAGTGCTATCTCTAACCTATCCAGCTCTGATAGTGCTATCTCTAACCTATCCAGCTCTGATAGTGCCAGCTCTAACCTATCCAGCTCTGATAGTGCTATCTCTAACCTATCCAGCTCTGATAGTGCTATCTCTAACCTATCCAGCTCTGATAGTAGCATCTCTTACCTATCCAGCTCTGATAGTAGCATCTCTAACCTATCCAGCTCTGATAGTAGCATCTCTTACCTATCCAGCTCTGATAGTAGCATCTCTAACCTATCCAGCTCTGATAGTAGCATCTCTTACCTATCCAGCTCTGATAGTGCCATCTCTAACCTATCCAGCTCTGATAGTGCTATCTCTAACCTATCCAGCTCTGATAGTGCCATCTCTAACCTATCCAGCTCTGATAGTAGCATCTCTAACCTATCCAGCTCTGATAGTGCTATCTCTAACAACCCAGCTCTGATAGTAGCATATCTAACCTATCCAGCTCTGATAGTAGCATCTCTTACCTATCCAGCTCTGATAGTGCCATCTCTAACCTATCCAGCTCTGATAGTGCTATCTCTAACCTATCCAGCTCTGATAGTGCCATCTCTAACCTATCCAGCTCTGATAGTAGCATCTCTTACCTATCCAGCTCTGATAGTGCCATCTCTAACCTATCCAGCTCTGATAGTGCTATCTCTAACCTATCCAGCTCTGATAGTAGCATCTCTAACCTATCCAGCTCTGATAGTGCCATCTCTAACCTATCCAGCTCTGATAGTGCCATCTCTAACCTATCCAGCTCTGATAGTGCTATCTCTAACCTATCCAGCTCTGATAGTGCCAGCTCTAACCTATCCAGCTCTGATAGTGCCAGCTCTAACCTATCCAGCTCTGATAGTGCTATCTCTAACCTATCCAGCTCTGATAGTAGCATCTCTAACCTATCCAGCTCTGATAGTGCCAGCTCTAACCTATCCAGCTCTGATAGTGCCAGCTCTAACCTATCCAGCTCTGATAGTGCCAGCTCTAACCTATCCAGCTCTGATAGTGCCAGCTCTAACCTATCCAGCTCTGATAGTGCTATCTCTAACCTATCCAGCTCTGATAGTAGCATCTCTAACCTATCCAGCTCTAATAGTAGCATCTCTAACCTATCCAGCTCTGATAGTGCCATCTCTAACCTATCCAGCTCTGATAGTGCTATCTCTAACCTATCCAGCTCTGATAGTGCCATCTCTAACCTATCCAGCTCTGATAGTGCCATCTCTAACCTATCCAGCTCTGATAGTGCCAGCTCTAACCTATCCAGCTCTGATAGTGCCATCTCTAACCTATCCAGCTCTGATAGTGCCAGCTCTAACCTATCCAGCTCTGATAGTAGCATCTCTAACCTATCCAGCTCTAACCTATCCAGCTCTGAGAGTGCCATCTCTAACCTATCCAGCTCTGATAGTGCCATCTCTAACCTATCCAGCTCTGATTGTGCCATCTCTAACCTATCCAGCTCTGATAGTAGCATCTCTAACCTATCCAGCTCTGATAGTGCTATCTCTAACCTATCCAGCTCTGATAGTAGCATCTCTTACCTATCCAGCTCTGATAGTAGCATCTCTTACCTATCCAGCTCTGATAGTGCCAGCTCTAACCTATCCAGCTCTGATAGTAGCATCTCTTACCTATCCAGCTCTGATAGTAGCATCTCTAACCTATCCAGCTCTGATAGTGCTATCTCTAACCTATCCAGCTCTGATAGTGCCATCTCTAACCTATCCAGCTCTGATAGTAGCATCTCTAACCTATCCAGCTCTGATAGTAGCATCTCTAACCTATCCAGCTCTGATAGTGCCATCTCTAACCTATCCAGCTCTGATAGTAGCATCTCTAACCTATCCAGCTCTGATAGTAGCATCTCTAACCTATCCAGCTCTGATAGTAGCATCTCTAACCTATCCAGCTCTGATAGTGCCATCTCTAACCTATCCAGCTCTGATAGTGCCATCTCTAACCTATCCAGCTCTGATAGTAGCATCTCTAACCTATGCAGCTCTGATAGTGCCATCTCTAACCTATCCAGCTCTGATAGTGCCATCTCTAACCTATCCAGCTCTGATAGTAGCATCTCTTACCTATCCAGCTCTGATAGTGCCATCTCTAACCTATCCAGCTCTGATAGTGCTATCTCTAACCTATCCAGCTCTGATAGTGCCATCTCTAACCTATCCAGCTCTGATAGTGCTATCTCTAACCTATCCAGCTCTGATAGTGCCATCTCTAACCTATCCAGCTCTGATAGTGCCATCTCTAACCTATGCAGCTCTGATAGTAGCATCTCTTACCTATCCAGCTCTGATAGTGCCATCTCTAACCTATCCAGCTCTGATAGTGCCATCTCTAACCTATCCAGCTCTAACCTATCCAGCTCTGATAGTAGCATCTCTAACCTATCCAGCTCTGATAGTAGCATCTCTAACCTATCCAGCTCTGATAGTGCCATCTCTAACCTATCCAGCTCTGATAGTGCCATCTCTAACCTATCCAGCTCTGATAGTAGCATCTCTAACCTATCCAGCTCTGATAGTAGCATCTAACCTATCCAGCTCTGATAGTGCCATCTCTAACCTATCCAGCTCTGATAGTGCTATCTCTAACCTATCCAGCTCTGATAGTGCCATCTCTAACCTATCCAGCTCTGATAGTGCCATCTCTAACCTATCCAGCTCTGATAGTGCCATCTCTAACCTATCCAGCTCTGATAGTGCCATCTCTAACCTATCAGCTCTGATAGTAGCATCTCTACCTATCCAGCTCTGATAGTGCCATCTCTAACCTATCCAGCTCTGATAGTGCTATCTCTAACCTATCCAGCTCTGATAGTGCCATCTCTAACCTATCCAGCTCTGATAGTGCTATCTCTAACCTATCCAGCTCTGATAGTGCCATCTCTAACCTATCCAGCTCTGATAGTGCCATCTCTAACCTATGCAGCTCTGATAGTAGCATCTCTTACCTATCCAGCTCTGATAGTGCCAGCTCTAACCTATCCAGCTCTGATAGTGCTATCTCTAACCTATCCAGCTCTAACCTATCCAGCTCTGATAGTGCCATCTCTAACCTATCCAGCTCTGATAGTGCCATCTCTAACCTATCCAGCTCTGATAGTGCCATCTCTAACCTATCCAGCTCTGATAGTGCCATCTCTAACCTATCCAGCTCTGATAGTAGCATCTCTAACCTATCCAGCTCTGATAGTAGCATCTATTACCTATCCAGCTCTGATAGTGCCATCTCTAACCTATCCAGCTCTGATAGTGCTATCTCTAACCTATCCAGCTCTGATAGTGCCATCTCTAACCTATCCAGCTCTGATAGTGCTATCTCTAACCTATCCAGCTCTGATAGTGCCATCTCTAACCTATCCAGCTCTGATAGTGCCATCTCTAACCTATGCAGCTCTGATAGTAGCATCTCTTACCTATCCAGCTCTGATAGTGCCAGCTCTAACCTATCCAGCTCTGATAGTGCTATCTCTAACCTATCCAGCTCTAACCTATCCAGCTCTGATAGTGCCATCTCTAACCTATCCAGCTCTGATAGTGCCATCTCTAACCTATCCAGCTCTGATAGTGCCAGCTCTAACCTATCCAGCTCTGATAGTGCCAGCTCTAACCTATCCAGCTCTGATAGTGCCATCTCTAACCTATCCAGCTCTGATAGTAGCATCTCTAACCTATCCAGCTCTGATAGTGCCATCTCTAACCTATCCAGCTCTGATAGTGCCTCTAACCTCCAGCTCTGATAGTGCCATCTCTATCCAGCTCTGATAGTGCCATCTCTAACCTATCCAGCTCTGATAGTGCCATCTCTAACCTATCCAGCTCTGATAGTGCCATCTCTAACCTATCCAGCTCTGATAGTGCATCTCTAACCTATCCAGCTCTGATAGTGCCAGCTCTAACCTATCCAGCTCTGATAGTCTCTAACCTATCCAGCTCTGAACCTATCCAGCTCTGATAGTGCCATCTCTAACCTATCCAGCTCTGATAGTGCATCTCTAACCTATCCAGCTCTGATAGTGCCATCTCTAACCTATCCAGCTCTGATAGTGCCATCTCTAACCTATCCAGCTCTGATAGTGCCATCTCTAACCTATCCAGCTCTGATAGTGCCATCTCTAACCTATCCAGCTCTGATAGTAGCATCTCTAACCTATCCAGCTCTGATAGTAGCATCTAACCTATCCAGCTCTGAGTGCATCTCTAACCTATCCAGCTCTGATAGTGCTATCTCTAACCTATCCAGCTCTGATAGTGCCATCTCTAACCTATCCAGCTCTGATAGTGATAGTATCCAGCTCTGATAGTGCCATCTCTAACCTATCCAGCTCTGATAGTGCCATCTCTAACCTATCCAGCTCTGATAGTGCTATCTCTAACCTATCCAGCTCTGATAGTGCCATCTCTAACCTATCCAGCTCTGATAGTGCTATCTCTAACCTATCCAGCTCTGATAGTGCCATCTCTAACCTATCCAGCTCTGATAGTGCCATCTCTAACCTATCCAGCTCTGATAGTGCATCTCTAACCTATCCAGCTCTGATAGTAGCATCTCTTACCTATCCAGCTCTGATAGTGCCAGCTCTAACCTATCCAGCTCTGATAGTGCTATCTCTAACCTATCCAGCTCTAACCTATCCAGCTCTGATAGTGCCATCTCTAACCTATCCAGCTCTGATAGTGCCATCTCTAACCTATCCAGCTCTGATAGTGCCAGCTCTAACCTATCCAGCTCTGATAGTGCCAGCTCTAACCTATCCAGCTCTGATAGTGCTATCTCTAACCTATCCAGCTCTGATAGTGCCAGCTCTAACCTATCCAGCTCTGATAGTGCCAGCTCTAACCTATCCAGCTCTGAAAGTGCTATCTCTAACCTATCCAGCTCTGATAGTAGCATCTCTAACCTATCCAGCTCTGATAGTAGCATCTCTAACCTATCCAGCTCTGATAGTGCCAGCTCTGATAGTGCCAGCTCTAACCTATCCAGCTCTGATAGTGCCAGCTCTAACCTATCCAGCTCTGATAGTGCCAGCTCTAACCTATCCAGCTCTGATAGTGCTATCTCTAACCTATCCAGCTCTGATAGTAGCATCTCTAACCTATCCAGCTCTGATAGTAGCATCTCTAACCTATCCAGCTCTGATAGTGCCATCTCTAACCTATCCAGCTCTGATAGTGCCATCTCTAACCTATCCAGCTCTGATAGTGCTATCTCTAACCTATCCAGCTCTGATAGTGCCATCTCTAACCTATCCAGCTCTGATAGTGCCAGCTCTAACCTATCCAGCTCTGATAGTAGCATCTCTAACCTATCCAGCTCTAACCTATCCAGCTCTGATAGTGCCATCTCTAACCTATCCAGCTCTGATAGTGCCATCTCTAACCTATCCAGCTCTGATAGTGCCAGCTCTAACCTATCCAGCTCTGATAGTAGCATCTCTTACCTATCCAGCTCTGATAGTAGCATCTCTAACCTATCCAGCTCTGATAGTGCTATATCTAACCTATCCAGCTCTGATAGTGCCATCTCTAACCTATCCAGCTCTGATAGTAGCATCTCTAACCTATCCAGCTCTGATAGTAGCATCTCTAACCTATCCAGCTCTGATAGTGCCATCTCTAACCTATCCAGCTCTGATAGTAGCATCTCTAACCTATCCAGCTCTGATAGTAGCATCTCTAACCTATCCAGCTCTGATAGTAGCATCTCTAACCTATCCAGCTCTGATAGTGCCATCTCTAACCTATCCAGCTCTGATAGTGCCATCTCTAACCTATCCAGCTCTGATAGTAGCATCTCTAACCTATGCAGCTCTGATAGTGCCATCTCTAACCTATCCAGCTCTGATAGTGCCATCTCTAACCTATCCAGCTCTGATAGTAGCATCTCTTACCTATCCAGCTCTGATAGTGCCATCTCTAACCTATCCAGCTCTGATAGTGCTATCTCTAACCTATCCAGCTCTGATAGTGCCATCTCTAACCTATCCAGCTCTGATAGTGCTATCTCTAACCTATCCAGCTCTGATAGTGCCATCTCTAACCTATCCAGCTCTAACCTATCCAGCTCTGATAGTGCATCTCTAACCTATCCAGCTCTGATAGTGCTATCTCTAACCTATCCAGCTCTGATAGTGCTATCTCTAACCTATCCAGCTCTGATAGTGCTATATCTCTAACCTATCCAGCTCTGATAGTGCATCTCTAACCTATCCAGCTCTGATAGTGCTATCTCTAACCTATCCAGCTCTGATAGTGCCATCTCTAACCTATCCAGCTCTGATAGTGCATCTCTAACCTATCCAGCTCTGATAGTGCCATCTCTAACCTATCCAGCTCTGATAGTGCCATCTCTAACCTATCCAGCTCTGATAGTAGCATCTCTAACCTATCCAGCTCTGATAGTAGCATCTCTAACCTATCCAGCTCTGATAGTGCATCTCTAACCTATCCAGCTCTGATAGTGCTATCTCTAACCTATCCAGCTCTGATAGTGCCATCTCCAGCTCTGATACCTAACCTCCAGCTCTGATAGTGCCATCTCTAACCTATCCAGCTCTGATAGTGCCATCTCTAACCTATCCAGCTCTGATAGTGCATCTCTACCTATCCAGCTCTGAACCATCTCTAACCTATCCAGCTCTGATAGTGCTATCTCTAACCTATCCAGCTCTGATAGTGCCATCTCTAACCTATCCAGCTCTGATAGTGCCATCTCTAACCTATCCAGCTCTGATAGTGCTATCTCTAACCTATCCAGCTCTGATAGTGCCATCTCTAACCTATCCAGCTCTGATAGTGCCATCTCTAACCTATCCAGCTCTGATAGTAGCTCTAACCTATCCAGCTCTGATAGTAGCATCTCTAACCTATCCAGCTCTGATAGTGCCATCTCTAACCTATCCAGCTCTGATAGTGCTATCTCTAACCTATCCAGCTCTGATAGTGCCAGCTCTAACCTATCCAGCTCTGATAGTGCCAGCTCTAACCTATCCAGCTCTGATAGTGCTATCTCTAACCTATCCAGCTCTGATAGTAGCATCTCTAACCTATCCAGCTCTAATAGTAGCATCTCTAACCTATCCAGCTCTGATAGTGCCATCTCTAACCTATCCAGCTCTGATAGTGCTATCTCTAACCTATCCAGCTCTGATAGTGCCATCTCTAACCTATCCAGCTCTGATAGTGCCATCTCTAACCTATCCAGCTCTGATAGTGCCAGCTCTAACCTATCCAGCTCTGATAGTAGCATCTCTAACCTATCCAGCTCTGAACCTAGCTCTGATCCATCTCTAACCTATCCAGCTCTGATAGTAGCATCTCTAACCTATCCAGCTCTGCTCTGATAGTGCCATCTCTAACCTATCCAGCTCTGATAGTGCCATCTCTAACCTATCCAGCTCTGATAGTGCCATCTCTAACCTATCCAGCTCTGATAGTAGCATCTCTAACCTATCCAGCTCTGATAGTGCTATCTCTAACCTATCCAGCTCTGATAGTAGCATCTCTTACCTATCCAGCTCTGATAGTAGCATCTCTTACCTATCCAGCTCTGATAGTGCCAGCTCTAACCTATCCAGCTCTGATAGTAGCATCTCTTACCTATCCAGCTCTGATAGTAGCATCTCTAACCTATCCAGCTCTGATAGTGCTATCTCTAACCTATCCAGCTCTGATAGTGCCATCTCTAACCTATCCAGCTCTGATAGTAGCATCTCTAACCTATCCAGCTCTGATAGTAGCATCTCTAACCTATCCAGCTCTGATAGTGCCATCTCTAACCTATCCAGCTCTGATAGTAGCATCTAACCTATCCAGCTCTGATAGTAGCTCTCTAACCTATCCAGCTCTGATAGTAGCATCTCTAACCTATCCAGCTCTGATAGTGCCATCTCTAACCTATCCAGCTCTGATAGTGCCATCTCTAACCTATCCAGCTCTGATAGTAGCATCTCTAACCTATCAGCTCTGATAGTGCCATCTCTAACCTATCCAGCTCTGATAGTGCCATCTCTAACCTATCCAGCTCTGATAGTAGCATCTCTTACCTATCCAGCTCTGATAGTGCCATCTCTAACCTATCCAGCTCTGATAGTGCTATCTCTAACCTATCCAGCTCTGATAGTGCCATCTCTAACCTATCCAGCTCTGATAGTGCTATCTCTAACCTATCCAGCTCTGATAGTGCCATCTCTAACCTATCCAGCTCTGATAGTGCCATCTCTAACCTATGCAGCTCTGATAGTAGCATCTCTTACCTATCCAGCTCTGATAGTGCCATCTCTAACCTATCCAGCTCTGATAGTGCCATCTCTAACCTATCCAGCTAACTCCAGCTCTGATAGTAGCATCTCTAACCTATCCAGCTCTGATAGTAGCATCTCTAACCTATCCAGCTCTGATAGTGCCATCTCTAACCTATCCAGCTCTGATAGTGCCATCTCTAACCTATCCAGCTCTGATAGTAGCATCTCTAACCTATCCAGCTCTGATAGTAGCATCTATTACCTATCCAGCTCTGATAGTGCCATCTCTAACCTATCCAGCTCTGATAGTGCTATCTCTAACCTATCCAGCTCTGATAGTGCCATCTCTAACCTATCCAGCTCTGATAGTGCTATCTCTAACCTATCCAGCTCTGATAGTGCCATCTCTAACCTATCCAGCTCTGATAGTGCCATCTCTAACCTATCCAGCTCTGATAGTAGCATCTCTTACCTATCCAGCTCTGATAGTGCCATCTCTAACCTATCCAGCTCTGATAGTGCTATCTCTAACCTATCCAGCTCTGATAGTGCCATCTCTAACCTATCCAGCTCTGATAGTGCTATCTCTAACCTATCCAGCTCTGATAGTGCCATCTCTAACCTCTCCAGCTCTGATAGTGCCATCTCTAACCTATGCAGCTCTGATAGTAGCATCTCTTACCTATCCAGCTCTGATAGTGCCAGCTCTAACCTATCCAGCTCTGATAGTGCTATCTCTAACCTATCCAGCTCTAACCTATCCAGCTCTGATAGTGCCATCTCTAACCTATCCAGCTCTGATAGTGCCATCTCTAACCTATCCAGCTCTGATAGTGCTATCTCTAACCTATCCAGCTCTGATAGTGCCATCTCTAACCTATCCAGCTCTGATAGTGCCATCTCTAACCTATCCAGCTCTGATAGTAGCATCTCTTACCTATCCAGCTCTGATAGTGCCATCTCTAACCTATCCAGCTCTGATAGTGCTATCTCTAACCTATCCAGCTCTGATAGTGCCATCTCTAACCTATCCAGCTCTGATAGTGCTATCTCTAACCTATCCAGCTCTGATAGTGCCATCTCTAACCTATCCAGCTCTGATAGTGCCATCTCTAACCTATGCAGCTCTGATAGTAGCATCTCTTACCTATCCAGCTCTGATAGTGCCAGCTCTAACCTATCCAGCTCTGATAGTGCTATCATCTATCCAGCTAACCTATCCAGCTCTGATAGTGCCATCTCTAACCTATCCAGCTCTGATAGTGCCATCTCTAACCTATCCAGCTCTGATAGTGCCAGCTCTAACCTATCCAGCTCTGATAGTGCCAGCTCTAACCTATCCAGCTCTGATAGTGCCAGCTCTAACCTATCCAGCTCTGATAGTGCCATCTCTAACCTATCCAGCTCTGATAGTAGCATCTCTAACCTATCCAGCTCTGATAGTAGCATCTCTTACCTATCCAGCTCTGATAGTGCCATCTCTAACCTATCCAGCTCTGATAGTGCTATCTCTAACCTATCCAGCTCTGATAGTGCCATCTCTAACCTATCCAGCTCTGATAGTGCCATCTCTAACCTATCCAGCTCTGATAGTGCCATCTCTAACCTATCCAGCTCTGATAGTGCCATCTCTAACCTATCCAGCTCTGATAGTGCATCTCTAACCTATCCAGCTCTGATAGTGCCATCTCTAACCTATCCAGCTCTGATAGTGCCATCTCTAACCTATCCAGCTCTGATAGTGCCATCTCTAACCTATCCAGCTCTGATAGTGCCATCTCTAACCTATCCAGCTCTGATAGTGCCATCTCTAACCTATGCAGCTCTGATAGTAGCATCTCTTACCTATCCAGCTCTGATAGTGCCAGCTCTAACCTATCCAGCTCTGATAGTGCTATCTCTAACCTATCCAGCTCTAACCTATCCAGCTCTGATAGTGCCATCTCTAACCTATCCAGCTCTGATAGTGCCAGCTCTAACCTATCCAGCTCTGATAGTGCCAGCTCTAACCTATCCAGCTCTGATAGTGCTGCTCTGATAGTGCTCTAACCTATCCAGCTCTGATAGTGCCAGCTCTAACCTATCCAGCTCTGAAAGTGCTATCTCTAACCTATCCAGCTCTGATAGTAGCATCTCTAACCTATCCAGCTCTGATAGTAGCATCTCTAACCTATCCAGCTCTGATAGTGCCAGCTCTGATAGTGCCAGCTCTAACCTATCCAGCTCTGATAGTGCCAGCTCTAACCTATCCAGCTCTGATAGTGCCAGCTCTAACCTATCCAGCTCTGATAGTGCTATCTCTAACCTATCCAGCTCTGATAGTAGCATCTCTAACCTATCCAGCTCTGATAGTAGCATCTCTAACCTATCCAGCTCTGATAGTGCCATCTCTAACCTATCCAGCTCTGATAGTGCCATCTCTAACCTATCCAGCTCTGATAGTGCTATCTCTAACCTATCCAGCTCTGATAGTGCCATCTCTAACCTATCCAGCTCTGATAGTGCCATCTCTAACCTATCCAGCTCTGATAGTGCCAGCTCTAACCTATCCAGCTCTGATAGTAGCATCTCTAACCTATCCAGCTCTGATAGTGCCATCTCTAACCTATCCAGCTCTGATAGTGCCATCTCTAACCTATCCAGCTCTGATAGTGCCAGCTCTAACCTATCCAGCTCTGATAGTAGCATCTCTTACCTATCCAGCTCTGATAGTAGCATCTCTAACCTATCCAGCTCTGATAGTGCTATATCTAACCTATCCAGCTCTGATAGTGCCATCTCTAACCTATCCAGCTCTGATAGTAGCATCTCTAACCTATCCAGCTCTGATAGTAGCATCTCTAACCTATCCAGCTCTGATAGTGCCATCTCTAACCTATCCAGCTCTGATAGTAGCATCTCTAACCTATCCAGCTCTGATAGTAGCATCTCTAACCTATCCAGCTCTGATAGTAGCATCTCTAACCTATCCAGCTCTGATAGTGCCATCTCTAACCTATCCAGCTCTGATAGTGCCATCTCTAACCTATCCAGCTCTGATAGTAGCATCTCTAACCTATGCAGCTCTGATAGTGCCATCTCTAACCTATCCAGCTCTGATAGTGCCATCTCTAACCTATCCAGCTCTGATAGTAGCATCTCTTACCTATCCAGCTCTGATAGTGCCATCTCTAACCTATCCAGCTCTGATAGTGCTATCTCTAACCTATCCAGCTCTGATAGTGCCATCTCTAACCTATCCAGCTCTGATAGTGCTATCTCTAACCTATCCAGCTCTGATAGTGCCATCTCTAACCTATCCAGCTCTAACCTATCCAGCTCTGATAGTAGCATCTCTAACCTATCCAGCTCTGATAGTGCTATCTCTAACCTATCCAGCTCTGATAGTGCCATCTCTAACCTATCCAGCTCTGATAGTAGCATCTCTAACCTATCCAGCTCTGATAGTAGCATCTCTAACCTATCCAGCTCTGATAGTGCCATCTCTAACCTATCCAGCTCTGATAGTGCCATCTCTAACCTATCCAGCTCTGATAGTAGCATCTCTAACCTATCCAGCTCTGATAGTAGCATCTCTTACCTATCCAGCTGTGATAGTGCCATCTCTAACCTATCCAGCTCTGATAGTGCTATCTCTAACCTATCCAGCTCTGATAGTGCCATCTCTAACCTATCCAGCTCTGATAGTGCTATCTCTAACCTATCCAGCTCTGATAGTGCCATCTCTAACCTATCCAGCTCTGATAGTGCCATCTCTAACCTATCCAGCTCTGATAGTAGCATCTCTTACCTATCCAGCTCTGATAGTGCCATCTCTAACCTATCCAGCTCTGATAGTGCTATCTCTAACCTATCCAGCTCTGATAGTGCCATCTCTAACCTATCCAGCTCTGATAGTGCTATCTCTAACCTATCCAGCTCTGATAGTGCCATCTCTAACCTATCCAGCTCTGATAGTGCCATCTCTAACCTATGCAGCTCTGATAGTAGCATCTCTTACCTATCCAGCTCTGATAGTGCCAGCTCTAACCTATCCAGCTCTGATAGTGCCATCTCTAACCTATCCAGCTCTGATAGTGCTATCTCTAACCTATCCAGCTCTAACCTATCCAGCTCTGATAGTGCCATCTCTAACCTATCCAGCTCTGATAGTGCCATCTCTAACCTATCCAGCTCTGATAGTGCTATATAATTTCAATTACGATGAGATTTTTCAATTTCTCAAAGAACACAACCCAGAGGTGGACAGGTCAGAAAGTATGGGACATAATACTGTATTGTAGTGTTGGGGGTGATACCTGAGACTAGTCCAGTATCTCTGATGATATAATACTGTATTGTAGTGTTGGGGGTGTTACCTGAGACTAGTCCAGTATCTCTGATGATATAATACTGTATTGTAGTGTTGGAGGTGTTACCTGAGACTAGTCCAGTATCTCTGATGATATAATACTGTATTGTAGTGTTGGAGGTGATACCTGAGACTAGTCCAGTATCTCTGATGATATAATACTGTATTGTAGTGTTGGAGGTGTTACCTGAGACTAGTCCTGTATCTCTGATGATATAATACTGTATTGTAGTGTTGGAGGTGTTACCTGAGACTAGTCCTGTATCTCTGATGATATAATACTGTATTGTAGTGTTGGAGGTGTTACCTGAGACTAGTCCAGTATCTCTGATGATATAATACTGTATTGTAGTGTTGGAGGTGTTACCTGAGACTAGTCCAGTATCTCTGATGATATAATACTGTATTGTAGTGTTGGAGGTGTTACCTGAGACTAGTCCAGTATCTCTGATGATATAATACTGTATTGTAGTGTTGGGGTGTTACCTGAGACTAGTCCAGTATCTCTGATGATATAATACTGTATTGTAGTGTTGGAGGTGTTACCTGAGACTAGTCCAGTATCTCTGATGATATAATACTGTATTGTAGTGTTGGAGGTGTTACCTGAGACTAGTCCAGTATCTCTGATGATATAATACTGTATTGTAGTGTTGGAGGTGTTACCTGAGACTAGTCCAGTATCTCTGATGATATAATACTGTATTGTAGTGTTGGGGTGTTACCTGAGACTAGTCCAGTATCTCTGATGACATAATACTGTATTGTAGTGTTGGAGGTGTTACCTGAGACTAGTCCAGTATCTCTGATGATATAATACTGTATTGTAGTGTTGGAGGTGTTACCTGAGACTAGTCCAGTATCTCTGATGATATAATACTGTATTGTAGTGTTGGAGGTGTTACCTGAGACTAGTCCAGTATCTCTGATGATATAATACTGTATTGTAGTGTTGGGGGTGATACCTGAGACTAGTCCAGTATCTCTGATGATATAATACTGTATTGTAGTGTTGGAGGTGTTACCTGAGACTAGTCCAGTATCTCTGATGACATAATACTGTATTGTAGTGTTGGGGGTGTTACCTGAGACTAGTCCAGTATCTCTGATGATATAATACTGTATTGTAGTGTTGGAGGTGTTACCTGAGACTAGTCCAGTATCTCTGATGATATAATACTGTATTGTAGTGTTGGAGGTGTTACCTGAGACTAGTCCAGTATCTCTGATGATATATTACTGTATTGTAGTGTTGGAGGTGATACCTGAGACTAGTCCAGTATCTCTGATGATATATTACTGTATTGTAGTGTTGGAGGTGTTACCTGAGACTAGTCCAGTATCTCTGATGATATAATACTGTATTGTAGTGTTGGAGGTGTTACCTGAGACTAGTCCAGTATCTCTGATGATATATACTGTATTGTAGTGTTGGAGGTGTTACCTGAGACTAGTCCAGTATCTCTGATGATATAATACTGTATTGTAGTGTTGGGGTGTTACCTGAGACTAGTCCAGTATCTCTGATGATATAATACTGTATTGTAGTGTTGGAGGTGTTACCTGAGACTAGTCCAGTATCTCTGATGATATAATACTGTATTGTAGTGTTGGAGGTGTTACCTGAGACTAGTCCAGTATCTCTGATGATATAATACTGTATTGTAGTGTTGGAGGTGTTATCTGAGACTAGTCCTGTATCTCTGATGATATAATACTGTATTGTAGTGTTGGAGGTGTTACCTGAGACTAGTCCAGTATCTCTGATGATATAATACTGTATTGTAGTGTTGGAGGTGTTACCTGAGACTAGTCCAGTATCTCTGATGATATAATACTGTATTGTAGTGTTGGGGGTGTTACCTGAGACTAGTCCAGTATCTCTGATGATATAATACTGTATTGTAGTGTTGGAGGTGTTACCTGAGACTAGTCCAGTATCTCTGATGATATAATACTGTATTGTAGTGTTGGAGGTGTTACCTGAGACTAGTCCAGTATCTCTGATGATATAATACTGTATTGTAGTGTTGGAGGTGTTACCTGAGACTAGTCCAGTATCTCTGATGATATAATACTGTATTGTAGTGTTGGAGGTGTTACCTGAGACTAGTCCAGTATCTCTGATGATATAATACTGTATTGTAGTGTTGGAGGTGTTACCTGAGACTAGTCCAGTATCTCTGATGATATAATACTGTATTGTAGTGTTGGAGGTGTTACCTGAGACTAGTCCAGTATCTCTGATGATATAATACTGTATTGTAGTGTTGGGGGTGTTACCTGAGACTAGTCCAGTATCTCTGATGATATAATACTGTATTGTAGTGTTGGAGGTGTTACCTGAGACTAGTCCTGTATCTCTGATGATATAATACTGTATTGTAGTGTTGGAGGTGTTACCTGAGACTAGTCCAGTATCTCTGATGATATAATACTGTATTGTAGTGTTGGAGGTGTTACCTGAGACTAGTCAGTATCTCTGATGATATAATACTGTATTGTAGTGTTGGAGGTGTTACCTGAGACTAGTCCAGTATCTCTGATGATAATACTGTATTGTAGTGTTGGGGTGTTACCTGAGACTAGTCCAGTATCTCTGATGATATAATACTGTATTGTAGTGTTGGGGTGTTACCTGAGACTAGTCCAGTATCTCTGATGATATAATACTGTATTGTAGTGTTGGAGGTGTTACCTGAGACTAGTCCAGTATCTCTGATGATATAATACTGTATTGTAGTGTTGGAGGTGTTACCTGAGACTAGTCCAGTATCTCTGATGATATAATACTGTATTGTAGTGTTGGGGTGTTACCTGAGACTAGTCAGTATCTCTGATGATATAATACTGTATTGTAGTGTTGGAGGTGTTACCTGAGACTAGTCCAGTATCTCTGATGATATAATACTGTATTGTAGTGTTGGGGGTGTTACCTGAGACTAGTCCAGTATCTCTGATGATATAATACTGTATTGTAGTGTTGGAGGTGTTATCTCTGAGACTGCATTGTCCAGACTAGTCCTCTGATGATATAATACTGTATTGTAGTGTTGGAGGTGTTACCTGAGACTAGTCCAGTATCTCTGATGATATAATACTGTATTGTAGTGTTGGAGGTGTTACCTGAGACTAGTCCAGTATCTCTGATGATATAATACTGTATTGTAGTGTTGGGGGTGTTACCTGAGACTAGTCCAGTATCTCTGATGATATAATACTGTATTGTAGTGTTGGAGGTGTTACCTGAGACTAGTCCAGTATCTCTGATGATATAATACTGTATTGTAGTGTTGGAGGTGTTACCTGAGACTAGTCCAGTATCTCTGATGATATAATACTGTATTGTAGTGTTGGGGGTGTTACCTGAGACTAGTCCAGTATCTCTGATGATATAATACTGTATTGTAGTGTTGGAGGTGTTACCTGAGACTAGTCCAGTATCTCTGATGATATAATACTGTATTGTAGTGTTGGAGGTGTTACCTGAGACTAGTCCTGTATCTCTGATGATATAATACTGTATTGTAGTGTTGGAGGTGTTACCTGAGACTAGTCCAGTATCTCTGATGATATAATACTGTATTGTAGTGTTGGAGGTGTTACCTGAGACTAGTCCAGTATCTCTGATGATATAATACTGTATTGTAGTGTTGGAGGTGTTACCTGAGACTAGTCCAGTATCTCTGATGATATAATACTGTATTGTAGTGTTGGAGGTGTTACCTGAGACTAGTCCAGTATCTCTGATGATATAATACTGTATTGTAGTGTTGGAGGTGTTACCTGAGACTAGTCCAGTATCTCTGATGATATAATACTGTATTGTAGTGTTGGAGGTGTTACCTGAGACTAGTCCAGTATCTCTGATGATATAATACTGTATTGTAGTGTTGGAGGTGTTACCTGAGACTAGTCCAGTATCTCTGATGATATAATACTGTATTGTAGTGTTGGAGGTGTTACCTGAGACTAGTCCAGTATCTCTGATGATATAATACTGTATTGTAGTGTTGGGGGTGTTACCTGAGACTAGTCCAGTATCTCTGATGATATAATACTGTATTGTAGTGTTGGAGGTGTTACCTGAGACTAGTCCAGTATCTCTGATGATATAATACTGTATTGTAGTGTTGGAGGTGTTACCTGAGACTAGTCCAGTATCTCTGATGATATAATACTGTATTGTAGTGTTGGGGGTGTTATGAGACTAGTCCAGTATCTCTGATGATATAATACTGTATTGTAGTGTTGGGGTGTTACCTGAGACTAGTCCAGTATCTCTGATGATATAATACTGTATTGTAGTGTTGGAGGTGTTACCTGAGACTAGTCCAGTATCTCTGATGATATAATACTGTATTGTAGTGTTGGAGGTGTTACCTGAGACTAGTCCAGTATCTCTGATGATATAATACTGTATTGTAGTGTTGGAGGTGTTACCTGAGACTAGTCCAGTATCTCTGATGATATAATACTGTATTGTAGTGTTGGGGGTGTTACCTGAGACTAGTCCAGTATCTCTGATGATATAATACTGTATTGTAGTGTTGGGGGTGTTACCTGAGACTAGTCCAGTATCTCTGATGATATAATACTGTATTGTAGTGTTGGAGGTGTTACCTGAGACTAGTCCAGTATCTCTGATGATATAATACTGTATTGTAGTGTTGGAGGTGTTATCTGAGACTAGTCCTGTATCTCTGATGATATAATACTGTATTGTAGTGTTGGAGGTGTTACCTGAGACTAGTCCTGTATCTCTGATGATATAATACTGTATTGTAGTGTTGGAGGTGTTACCTGAGACTAGTCCTGTATCTCTGATGATATAATACTGTATTGTAGTGTTGGAGGTGTTACCTGAGACTAGTCCAGTATCTCTGATGATATAATACTGTATTGTAGTGTTGGGGTGTTACCTGAGACTAGTCCAGTATCTCTGATGATATAATACTGTATTGTAGTGTTGGAGGTGTTACCTGAGACTAGTCCAGTATCTCTGATGATATAATACTGTATTGTAGTGTTGGAGGTGTTACCTGAGACTAGTCCAGTATCTCTGATGATATAATACTGTATTGTAGTGTTGGAGGTGTTACCTGAGACTAGTCCAGTATCTCTGATGATATAATACTGTATTGTAGTGTTGGAGGTGTTACCTGAGACTAGTCCAGTATCTCTGATGATATAATACTGTATTGTAGTGTTGGAGGTGTTACCTGAGACTAGTCCAGTATCTCTGATGATATAATACTGTATTGTAGTGTTGGAGGTGTTACCTGAGACTAGTCCAGTATCTCTGATGATATAATACTGTATTGTAGTGTTGGGGTGTTACCTGAGACTAGTCCAGTATCTCTGATGATATAATACTGTATTGTAGTGTTGGAGGTGTTACCTGAGACTAGTCCAGTATCTCTGATGATATAATACTGTATTGTAGTGTTGGAGGTGTTACCTGAGACTAGTCCAGTATCTCTGATGATATAATACTGTATTGTAGTGTTGGAGGTGTTACCTGAGACTAGTCCAGTATCTCTGATGATATAATACTGTATTGTAGTGTTGGAGGTGTTACCTGAGACTAGTCCAGTATCTCTGATGATATAATACTGTATTGTAGTGTTGGGGGTGTTACCTGAGACTAGTCCAGTATCTCTGATGATATAATACTGTATTGTAGTGTTGGTGTTACCTGAGACTAGTCCAGTATCTCTGATGATATAATACTGTATTGTAGTGTTGGAGGTGTTACCTGAGACTAGTCCAGTATCTCTGATGATATAATACTGTATTGTAGTGTTGGGGGTGTTACCTGAGACTAGTCCAGTATCTCTGATGATATAATACTGTATTGTAGTGTTGGAGGTGTTACCTGAGACTAGTCAGTATCTCTGATGATATAATACTGTATTGTAGTGTTGGAGGTGTTACCTGAGACTAGTCCAGTATCTCTGATGATATAATACTGTATTGTAGTGTTGGAGGTGTTTACCTGAGACTAGTCCAGTATCTCTGATGATATAATACTGTATTGTAGTGTTGGAGGTGTTACCTGAGACTAGTCCAGTATCTCTGATGATATAATACTGTATTGTAGTGTTGGAGGTGTTACCTGAGACTAGTCCAGTATCTCTGATGATATAATACTGTATTGTAGTGTTGGAGGTGTTACCTGAGACTAGTCCAGTATCTCTGATGATATAATACTGTATTGTAGTGTTGGAGGTGTTACCTGAGACTAGTCCAGTATCTCTGATGATATAATACTGTATTGTAGTGTTGGAGGTGTTACCTGAGACTAGTCCAGTATCTCTGATGATATAATACTGTATTGTAGTGTTGGGGTGTTACCTGAGACTAGTCCAGTATCTCTGATGATATAATACTGTATTGTAGTGTTGGAGGTGTTACCTGAGACTAGTCCAGTATCTCTGATGATATAATACTGTATTGTAGTGTTGGAGGTGTTACCTGAGACTAGTCCAGTATCTCTGATGATATAATACTGTATTGTAGTGTTGGGGGTGTTACCTGAGACTAGTCCAGTATCTCTGATGATATAATACTGTATTGTAGTGTTGGAGGTGTTACCTGAGACTAGTCCAGTATCTCTGATGATATAATACTGTATTGTAGTGTTGGAGGTGTTACCTCTAGTCCAGTATCTCTGATATATATACTGTATTGTAGTGTTGGAGGTGTTACCTGAGACTAGTCCAGTATCTCTGATGATATAATACTGTATTGTAGTGTTGGAGGTGTTACCTGAGACTAGTCCTGTATCTCTGATGATATAATACTGTATTGTAGTGTTGGAGGTGTTACCTGAGACTAGTCCAGTATCTCTGATGATATAATACTGTATTGTAGTGTTGGAGGTGTTACCTGAGACTAGTCCAGTATCTCTGATGATATAATACTGTATTGTAGTGTTGGAGGTGTTACCTGAGACTAGTCCAGTATCTCTGATGATATAATACTGTATTGTAGTGTTGGAGGTGTTACCTGAGACTAGTCCAGTATCTCTGATGATATAATACTGTATTGTAGTGTTGGAGGTGTTACCTGAGACTAGTCCAGTATCTCTGATGATATAATACTGTATTGTAGTGTTGGAGGTGTTACCTGAGACTAGTCCAGTATCTCTGATGATATAATACTGTATTGTAGTGTTGGATGTTACCTGAGACTAGTCCAGTATCTCTGATGATATAATACTGTATTGTAGTGTTGGAGGTGTTACCTGAGACTAGTCCAGTATCTCTGATGATATAATACTGTATTGTAGTGTTGGGGGTGTTACCTGAGACTAGTCCAGTATCTCTGATGATATAATACTGTATTGTAGTGTTGGAGGTGTTACCTGAGACTAGTCCAGTATCTCTGATGATATAATACTGTATTGTAGTGTTGGAGGTGTTACCTGAGACTAGTCCAGTATCTCTGATGATATAATACTGTATTGTAGTGTTGGGGTGTTACCTGAGACTAGTCCAGTATCTCTGATGATATAATACTGTATTGTAGTGTTGGGGGTGTTACCTGAGACTAGTCCAGTATCTCTGATGATATAATACTGTATTGTAGTGTTGGAGGTGTTACCTGAGACTAGTCCAGTATCTCTGATGATATAATACTGTATTGTAGTGTTGGAGGTGTTACCTGAGACTAGTCCAGTATCTCTGATGATATAATACTGTATTGTAGTGTTGGAGGTGTTACCTGAGACTAGTCCAGTATCTCTGATGATATAATACTGTATTGTAGTGTTGGAGGTGTTACCTGAGACTAGTCCAGTATCTCTGATGATATATTACTGTATTGTAGTGTTGGAGGTGTTACCTGAGACTAGTCCAGTATCTCTGATGATATAATACTGTATTGTAGTGTTGGAGGTGTTACCTGAGACTAGTCCAGTATCTCTGATGATATAATACTGTATTGTAGTGTTGGAGGTGTTACCTGAGACTAGTCCAGTATCTCTGATGATATAATACTGTATTGTAGTGTTGGAGGTGTTACCTGAGACTAGTCCAGTATCTCTGATGATATAATACTGTATTGTAGTGTTGGAGGTGTTACCTGAGACTAGTCCAGTATCTCTGATGATATAATACTGTATTGTAGTGTTGGAGGTGTTACCTGAGACTAGTCCAGTATCTCTGATGATATAATACTGTATTGTAGTGTTGGAGGTGTTACCTGAGACTAGTCCAGTATCTCTGATGATATAATACTGTATTGTAGTGTTGGAGGTGTTACCTGAGACTAGTCCAGTATCTCTGATGATATAATACTGTATTGTAGTGTTGGAGGTGTTACCTGAGACTAGTCCAGTATCTCTGATGATATAATACTGTATTGTAGTGTTGGAGGTGTTACCTGAGACTAGTCCAGTATCTCTGATGATATAATACTGTATTGTAGTGTTGGAGGTGTTACCTGAGACTAGTCCAGTATCTCTGATGATATAATACTGTATTGTAGTGTTGGGGTGTTACCTGAGACTAGTCCAGTATCTCTGATGATATAATACTGTATTGTAGTGTTGGAGGTGTTACCTGAGACTAGTCCAGTATCTCTGATGATATAATACTGTATTGTAGTGTTGGAGGTGTTACCTGAGACTAGTCCAGTATCTCTGATGATATAATACTGTATTGTAGTGTTGGAGGTGTTACCTGAGACTAGTCCAGTATCTCTGATGATATAATACTGTATTGTAGTGTTGGAGGTGTTACCTGAGACTAGTCCAGTATCTCTGATGATATAATACTGTATTGTAGTGTTGGGGTGTTACCTGAGACTAGTCCAGTATCTCTGATGATATAATACTGTATTGTAGTGTTGGAGGTGTTACCTGAGACTAGTCCAGTATCTCTGATGATATATACTGTATTGTAGTGTTGGAGGTGTTACCTGAGACTAGTCCAGTATCTCTGATGATATAATACTGTATTGTAGTGTTGGAGGTGTTACCTGAGACTAGTCCAGTATCTCTGATGATATAATACTGTATTGTAGTGTTGGAGGTGTTACCTGAGACTAGTCCAGTATCTCTGATGATATAATACTGTATTGTAGTGTTGGAGGTGTTACCTGAGACTAGTCCAGTATCTCTGATGATATAATACTGTATTGTAGTGTTGGGGTGTTACCTGAGACTAGTCCAGTATCTCTGATGATATAATACTGTATTGTAGTGTTGGAGGTGTTACCTGAGACTAGTCCAGTATCTCTGATGATATAATACTGTATTGTAGTGTTGGAGGTGTTACCTGAGACTAGTCCAGTATCTCTGATGATATAATACTGTATTGTAGTGTTGGAGGTGTTACCTGAGACTAGTCCAGTATCTCTGATGATATAATACTGTATTGTAGTGTTGGAGGTGTTACCTGAGACTAGTCCAGTATCTCTGATGATATAATACTGTATTGTAGTGTTGGGGGTGTTACCTGAGACTAGTCCAGTATCTCTGATGATATAATACTGTATTGTAGTGTTGGAGGTGTTACCTAGTCCAGTATCTCTGACTGGTATAATACTGTATTGTATCTCTGATGATATAATACTGTATTGTAGTGTTGGAGGTGTTACCTGAGACTAGTCCAGTATCTCTGATGATATAATACTGTATTGTAGTGTTGGGGTGTTACCTGAGACTAGTCCAGTATCTCTGATGATATATTACTGTATTGTAGTGTTGGAGGTGTTACCTGAGACTAGTCCAGTATCTCTGATGATATAATACTGTATTGTAGTGTTGGGGTGTTATCTGAGACTAGTCCAGTATCTCTGATGATATAATACTGTATTGTAGTGTTGGAGGTGTTACCTGAGACTAGTCCAGTATCTCTGATGATATAATACTGTAGTGTTGGAGGTGTTACCTGAGACTAGTCCAGTATCTCTGATGATATAATACTGTATTGTAGTGTTGGAGGTGTTACCTGAGACTAGTCCAGTATCTCTGATGATATAATACTGTATTGTAGTGTTGGAGGTGTTACCTGAGACTAGTCCAGTATCTCTGATGATATAATACTGTATTGTAGTGTTGGAGGTGTTACCTGAGACTAGTCCAGTATCTCTGATGATATAATACTGTATTGTAGTGTTGGAGGTGTTACCTGAGACTAGTCCAGTATCTCTGATGATATAATACTGTATTGTAGTGTTGGAGGTGTATCTCTGATGATATAATACTGTATTGTAGTGTTGGAGGTGTTACCTGAGACTAGTCCAGTATCTCTGATGATATAATACTGTATTGTAGTGTTGGAGGTGTTACCTGAGACTAGTCCAGTATCTCTGATGATATAATACTGTATTGTAGTGTTGGAGGTGTTACCTGAGACTAGTCCAGTATCTCTGATGATATAATACTGTATTGTAGTGTTGGAGGTGTTACCTGAGACTAGTCCAGTATCTCTGATGATATAATACTGTATTGTAGTGTTGGAGGTGTTACAGACTATCTATCTCTGATGATATAATACTGTATTGTAGTGTTGGAGGTGTTACCTGAGACTAGTCCAGTATCTCTGATGATATAATACTGTATTGTAGTGTTGGAGGTGTTACCTGAGACTAGTCCAGTATCTCTGATGATATAATACTGTATTGTAGTGTTGGAGGTGTTACCTGAGACTAGTCCAGTATCTCTGATGATATAATACTGTATTGTAGTGTTGGAGGTGTTACCTGAGACTAGTCCAGTATCTCTGATGATATAATACTGTATTGTAGTGTTGGAGGTGTTACCTGAGACTAGTCCAGTATCTCTGATGATATAATACTGTATTGTAGTGTTGGAGGTGTTACCTGAGACTAGTCCAGTATCTCTGATGATATAATACTGTATTGTAGTGTTGGAGGTGTTACCTGAGACTAGTCCAGTATCTCTGATGATATATTACTGTATTGTAGTGTTGGAGGTGTTACCTGAGACTAGTCCAGTATCTCTGATGATATAATACTGTATTGTAGTGTTGGAGGTGTTACCTGAGACTAGTCCAGTATCTCTGATGATATAATACTGTATTGTAGTGTTGGAGGTGTTACCTGAGACTAGTCCAGTATCTCTGATGATATAATACTGTATTGTAGTGTTGGAGGTGTTACCTGAGACTAGTCCAGTATCTCTGATGATATAATACTGTATTGTAGTGTTGGAGGTGTTACCTGAGACTAGTCCAGTATCTCTGATGATATAATACTGTATTGTAGTGTTGGAGGTGTTACCTGAGACTAGTCCAGTATCTCTGATGATATAATACTGTATTGTAGTGTTGGAGGTGTTACCTGAGACTAGTCCAGTATCTCTGATGATATAATACTGTATTGTAGTGTTGGAGGTGTTACCTGAGACTAGTCCAGTATCTCTGATGATATAATACTGTATTGTAGTGTTGGAGGTGTTACCTGAGACTAGTCCAGTATCTCTGATGATATAATACTGTATTGTAGTGTTGGGGTGTTACCTGAGACTAGTCCAGTATCTCTGATGATATAATACTGTATTGTAGTGTTGGGGTGTTACCTGAGACTAGTCCAGTATCTCTGATGATATAATACTGTATTGTAGTGTTGGGGTGTTACCTGAGACTAGTCCAGTATCTCTGATGATATAATACTGTATTGTAGTGTTGGAGGTGTTACCTGAGACTAGTCCAGTATCTCTGATGATATAATACTGTATTGTAGTGTTGGAGGTGTTACCTGAGACTAGTCCAGTATCTCTGATGATATAATACTGTATTGTAGTGTTGGAGGTGTTACCTGAGACTAGTCCAGTATCTCTGATGATATAATACTGTATTGTAGTGTTGGAGGTGTTACCTGAGACTAGTCCAGTATCTCTGATGATATAATACTGTATTGTAGTGTTGGAGGTGTTACCTGAGACTAGTCCAGTATCTCTGATGATATAATACTGTATTGTAGTGTTGGAGGTGTTACCTGAGACTAGTCCAGTATCTCTGATGATATAATACTGTATTGTAGTGTTGGGGTGTTACCTGAGACTAGTCCAGTATCTCTGATGATATAATACTGTATTGTAGTGTTGGAGGTGTTACCTGAGACTAGTCCAGTATCTCTGATGATATAATACTGTATTGTAGTGTTGGAGGTGTTACCTGAGACTAGTCCAGTATCTCTGATGATATAATACTGTATTGTAGTGTTGGAGGTGTTACCTGAGACTAGTCCAGTATCTCTGATGATATATTACTGTATTGTAGTGTTGGAGGTGTTACCTGAGACTAGTCCAGTATCTCTGATGATATATTACTGTATTGTAGTGTTGGAGGTGTTACCTGAGACTAGTCCAGTATCTCTGATGATATAATACTGTATTGTAGTGTTGGAGGTGTTACCTGAGACTAGTCCAGTATCTCTGATGATATATTACTGTATTGTAGTGTTGGAGGTGTTACCTGAGACTAGTCCAGTATCTCTGATGATATAATACTGTATTGTAGTGTTGGAGGTGTTACCTGAGTCTAGTCCAGTATCTCTGATGATATAATACTGTATTGTAGTGTTGGAGGTGTTACCTGAGACTAGTCCAGTATCTCTGATGATATAATACTGTATTGTATTGTATCTCTGATGATATAATACTGTATTGAGGTGTTACCTGAGACTAGTCCAGTATCTCTGATGATATAATACTGTATTGTAGTGTTGGGGTGTTACCTGAGACTAGTCCAGTATCTCTGATGATATAATACTGTATTGTAGTGTTGGAGGTGTTACCTGAGACTAGTCCAGTATCTCTGATGATATAATACTGTATTGTAGTGTTGGAGGTGTTACCTGAGACTAGTCCAGTATCTCTGATGATATAATACTGTATTGTAGTGTTGGAGGTGTTACCTGAGACTAGTCCAGTATCTCTGATGATATAATACTGTATTGTAGTGTTGGAGGTGTTACCTGAGACTAGTCCAGTATCTCTGATGATATAATACTGTATTGTAGTGTTGGAGGTGTTACCTGAGACTAGTCCAGTATCTCTGATGATAATACTGTATTGTAGTGTTGGAACCTGAGACTGTCCAGTATCTCTGATGATATAATACTGTATTGTAGTGTTGTTTACCTGAGACTAGTCCAGTATCTCTGATGATATAATACTGTATTGTAGTGTTGGGGTGTTACCTGAGACTAGTCCAGTATCTCTGATGATATAATACTGTATTGTAGTGTTGGAGGTGTTACCTGAGACTAGTCCAGTATCTCTGATGATATAATACTGTATTGTAGTGTTGGAGGTGTTACCTGAGACTAGTCCAGTATCTCTGATGATATATTACTGTATTGTAGTGTTGGGGTGTTACCTGAGACTAGTCCAGTATCTCTGATGATATATTACTGTATTGTAGTGTTGGAGGTGTTACCTGAGACTAGTCCAGTATCTCTGATGATATAATACTGTATTGTAGTGTTACCTGAGTGTTATATAATACTGTATTGTAGTGTTGGGGTGTTACCTGAGACTAGTCCAGTATCTCTGATGATATAATACTGTATTGTAGTGTTGGAGGTGTTACCTGAGACTAGTCCAGTATCTCTGATGATATAATACTGTATTGTAGTGTTGGAGGTGTTACCTGAGACTAGTCCAGTATCTCTGATGATATAATACTGTATTGTAGTGTTGGAGGTGTTACCTGAGACTAGTCAGTATCTCTGATGATATAATACTGTATTGTAGTATCTCTGATGATATAATACTGTATTGTAGTGTTGGAGGTGTTACCTGAGACTAGTCCAGTATCTCTGATGATATAATACTGTATTGTAGTGTTGGAGGTGTTACCTGAGACTAGTCCAGTATCTCTGATGATATAATACTGTATTGTAGTGTTGGAGGTGTTACCTGAGACTAGTCCAGTATCTCTGATGATATAATACTGTATTGTAGTGTTGGAGGTGTTACCTGAGACTAGTCCAGTATCTCTGATGATATAATACTGTATTGTAGTGTTGGAGGTGTTACCTGAGACTAGTCCAGTATCTCTGATGATATAATACTGTATTGTAGTGTTGGAGGTGTTACCTGAGACTAGTCCAGTATCTCTGATGATATAATACTGTATTGTAGTGTTGGAGGTGTTACCTGAGACTAGTCCAGTATCTCTGATGATATAATACTGTATTGTAGTGTTGGAGGTGTTACCTGAGACTAGTCCAGTATCTCTGATGATATAATACTGTATTGTAGTGTTGGAGGTGTTACCTGAGACTAGTCCAGTATCTCTGATGATATAATACTGTATTGTAGTGTTGGAGGTGTTACCTGAGACTAGTCCAGTATCTCTGATGATATAATACTGTATTGTAGTGTTGGAGGTGTTACCTGAGACTAGTCCAGTATCTCTGATGATATAATACTGTATTGTAGTGTTGGAGGTGTTACCTGAGACTAGTCCAGTATCTCTGATGATATAATACTGTATTGTAGTGTTGGAGGTGTTACCTGAGACTAGTCCAGTATCTCTGATGATATAATACTGTATTGTAGTGTTGGAGGTGTTACCTGAGACTAGTCCAGTATCTCTGATGATATAATACTGTATTGTAGTGTTGGAGGTGTTACCTGAGACTAGTCCAGTATCTCTGATGATATAATACTGTATTGTAGTGTTGGAGGTGTTACCTGAGACTAGTCCAGTATCTCTGATGATATAATACTGTATTGTAGTGTTGGAGGTGTTACCTGAGACTAGTCCAGTATCTCTGATGATATAATACTGTATTGTAGTGTTGGAGGTGTTACCTGAGACTAGTCCAGTATCTCTGATGATATAATACTGTATTGTAGTGTTGGAGGTGTTACCTGAGACTAGTCCAGTATCTCTGATGATATAATACTGTATTGTAGTGTTGGAGGTGTTACCTGAGACTAGTCCAGTATCTCTGATGATATAATACTGTATTGTAGTGTTGGAGGTGTTACCTGAGACTAGTCCAGTATCTCTGATGATATAATACTGTATTGTAGTGTTGGAGGTGTTACCTGAGACTAGTCCATATCTCTGATGATATATTACTGTATTGTGTGTTGGAGGTGTTACCTGAGACTAGTCCAGTATCTCTGATGATATAATACTGTATTGTAGTGTTGGAGGTGTTACCTGAGACTAGTCCAGTATCTCTGATGATATAATACTGTATTGTAGTGTTGGAGGTGTTACCTGAGACTAGTCCAGTATCTCTGATGATATAATACTGTATTGTAGTGTTGGAGGTGTTACCTGAGACTAGTCCAGTATCTCTGATGATATAATACTGTATTGTAGTGTTGGAGGTGTTACCTGAGACTAGTCCAGTATCTCTGATGATATAATACTGTATTGTAGTGTTGGAGGTGTTACCTGAGACTAGTCCAGTATCTAGTCCAGTTATCTCTGATGATATAATACTGTATTGTAGTGTTGGAGGTGTTACCTGAGACTAGTCAGTATCTCTGATGATATAATACTGTATTGTAGTGTTGGGGTGTTACCTGAGACTAGTCCAGTATCTCTGATGATATAATACTGTATTGTAGTGTTGGGGTGTTACCTGAGACTAGTCCAGTATCTCTGATGATATATGTTGGGGGTGTTATAATACTGTATTGATGATATAATACTGTATTGTAGTGTTGGAGGTGTTACCTGAGACTAGTCCAGTATCTCTGATGATATAATACTGTATTGTAGTGTTGGGGTGTTACCTGAGACTAGTCCAGTATCTCTGATGATATAATACTGTATTGTAGTGTTGGAGGTGTTACCTGAGACTAGTCCAGTATCTCTGATGATATAATACTGTATTGTAGTGTTGGAGGTGTTACCTGAGACTAGTCCAGTATCTCTGATGATATATTACTGTATTGTAGTGTTGGAGGTGTTACCTGAGACTAGTCCAGTATCTCTGATGATATAATACTGTATTGTAGTGTTGGAGGTGTTACCTGAGACTAGTCCAGTATCTCTGATGATATAATACTGTATTGTAGTGTTGGAGGTGTTACCTGAGACTAGTCCAGTATCTCTGATGATATAATACTGTATTGTAGTGTTGGAGGTGTTACCTGAGACTAGTCCAGTATCTCTGATGATATAATACTGTATTGTAGTGTTGGAGGTGTTACCTGAGACTAGTCCAGTATCTCTGATGATATAATACTGTATTGTAGTGTTGGAGGTGTTACCTGAGACTAGTCCAGTATCTCTGATGATATAATACTGTATTGTAGTGTTGGAGGTGTTACCTGAGACTAGTCCAGTATCTCTGATGATATAATACTGTATTGTAGTGTTGGGGGTGTTACCTGAGACTAGTCCAGTATCTCTGATGATATAATACTGTATTGTAGTGTTGGGTGTTACCTGAGACTAGTCCAGTATCTCTGATGATATAATACTGTATTGTAGTGTTGGGGGTGTTACCTGAGAGTTGTCCAGTATCTCTGATGATATAATACTGTATTGTAGTGTTGGAGGTGTTACCTGAGACTAGTCCAGTATCTCTGATGATATAATACTGTATTGTAGTGTTGGAGGTGTTACCTGAGACTAGTCCAGTATCTCTGATGATATAATACTGTATTGTAGTGTTGGAGGTGTTACCTGAGACTAGTCCAGTATCTCTGATGATATAATACTGTATTGTAGTGTTGGAGGTGTTACCTGAGACTAGTCCAGTATCTCTGATGATATAATACTGTATTGTAGTGTTGGGGGTGTTACCTGAGACTAGTCCAGTATCTCTGATGATATAATACTGTATTGTAGTGTTGGGGGTGTTACCTGAGACTAGTCCAGTATCTCTGATGATATATTACTGTATTGTAGTGTTGGGGGTGTTACCTGAGACTAGTCCAGTATCTCTGATGATATAATACTGTATTGTAGTGTTGGAGGTGTTAGCTGAGACTAGTCCAGTATCTCTGATGATATATTACTGTATTGTAGTGTCGGGGGTGTTACCTGAGTCTAGTCCAGTATCTCTGATGATATAATACTGTATTGTAGTGTTGGAGGTGTTACCTGAGACTAGTCCAGTATCTCTGATGATATAATACTGTATTGTAGTGTTGGAGGTGTTACCTGAGACTAGTCCAGTATCTCTGATGATATATTACTGTATTGTAGTGTCGGGGGTGTTACCTGAGTCTAGTCCAGTATCTCTGATGATATAATACTGTATTGTAGTGTTGGAGGTGTTACCTGAGACTAGTCCAGTATCTCTGATGATATAATACTGTATTGTAGTGTTGGAGGTGTTACCTGAGACTAGTCCAGTATCTCTGATGATATAATACTGTATTGTAGTGTTGGAGGTGTTACCTGAGACTAGTCCAGTATCTCTGATGATATAATACTGTATTGTAGTGTTGGAGGTGTTACCTGAGACTAGTCCAGTATCTCTGATGATATAATACTGTATTGTAGTGTTGGAGGTGTTACCTCTGATGATATAATACTGTATTGTAGTGTTGGAGGTGTTACCTGAGACTAGTCCAGTATCTCTGATGATATAATACTGTATTGTAGTGTTGGAGGTGTTACCTGAGACTAGTCCAGTATCTCTGATGATATAATACTGTATTGTAGTGTTGGGGGTGTTATCTGAGACTAGTCCAGTATCTCTGATGATATAATACTGTATTGTAGTGTTGGAGGTGTTACCTGAGACTAGTCCAGTATCTCTGATGATATAATACTGTATTGTAGTGTTGGAGGTGTTATCTGAGACTAGTCCAGTATCTCTGATGATATAATACTGTATTGTAGTGTTGGAGGTGTTACCTGAGACTAGTCCAGTATCTCTGATGATATAATACTGTATTGTAGTGTTGGAGGTGTTACCTGAGACTAGTCCAGTATCTCTGATGATATAATACTGTATTGTAGTGTTGGGGTGTTACCTGAGACTCTCTGATACTATATTGACAGTATCTCTGATGATATAATACTGTATTGTAGTGTTGGGGTGTTACCTGAGACTAGTCCAGTATCTCTGATGATATAATACTGTATTGTAGTGTTGGAGGTGTTACCTGAGACTAGTCCAGTATCTCTGATGATATAATACTGTATTGTAGTGTTGGAGGTGTTACCTGAGACTAGTCCAGTATCTCTGATGATATAATACTGTATTGTAGTGTTGGAGGTGTTACCTGAGACTAGTCCAGTATCTCTGATGATATAATACTGTATTGTAGTGTTGGGGGTGTTATCATGATATAATACTGTATTGTAGTGTTGGAGGTGTTACCTGAGACTAGTCCAGTATCTCTGATGATATAATACTGTATTGTAGTGTTGGAGGTGATGATATAATACTGTATTGTAGTGTTGGAGGTGTTACCTGAGACTAGTCCAGTATCTCTGATGATATAATACTGTATTGTAGTGTTGGAGGTGTTACCTGAGACTAGTCCAGTATCTCTGATGATATATTACTGTATTGTAGTGTTGGAGGTGTTACCTGAGACTAGTCCAGTATCTCTGATGATATAATACTGTATTGTAGTGTTGGAGGTGTTACCTGAGACTAGTCCAGTATCTCTGATGATATAATACTGTATTGTAGTGTTGGAGGTGTTACCTGAGACTAGTCCAGTATCTCTGATGATATAACACTGTATTGTAGTGTTGGAGGTGTTACCTGAGACTAGTCCAGTATCTCTGATAATATATTACTGTATTGTAGTGTTGGGGGTGTTATCTGAGACTAGTCCAGTATCTCTGATGATATAATACTGTATTGTAGTGTTGGAGGTGTTACCTGAGACTAGTCCAGTATCTCTGATGATATAATACTGTATTGTAGTGTTGGAGGTGTTACCTGAGACTAGTCCAGTATCTCTGATGATATAATACTGTATTGTAGTGTTGGGGGTGTTACCTGAGACTAGTCCAGTATCTCTGATGATATAATACTGTATTGTAGTGTTGGAGGTGTTATCTGAGACTAGTCCTGTATCTCTGATGATATAATACTGTATTGTAGTGTTGGGGGTGTTATCTGAGACTAGTCCAGTATCTCTGATGATATAATACTGTATTGTAGTGTTGGAGGTGTTACCTGAGACTAGTCCAGTATCTCTGATGATATAATACTGTATTGTAGTGTTGGGGGTGTTACCTGAAACTAGTCCAGTATCTCTGATGATATAATACTGTATTGTAGTGTTGGAGGTGTTACCTGAGACTAGTCCTGTATCTCTGATGATATAATACTGTATTGTAGTGTTGGAGGTGTTACCTGAGACTAGTCCAGTATCTCTGATGATATAACACTGTATTGTAGTGTTGGAGGTGATACCTGAGACTAGTCCAGTATCTCTGATGATATAATACTGTATTGTAGTGTTGGAGGTGTTACCTGAGACTAGTCCAGTATCTCTGATGATATAACACTGTATTGTAGTGTTGGAGGTGATACCTGAGACTAGTCCAGTATCTCTGATGATATATTACTGTATTGTAGTGTTGGAGGTGTTAGCTGAGACTAGTCCAGTATCTCTGATGATATAACACTGTATTGTAGTGTTGGGGGTGTTACCTGAGACTAGCCCAGTATCTCTGATGATATAATACTGTATTGTAGTGTTGGAGGTGTTACCTGAGACTAGTCCAGTATCTCTGATGATATAATATTGTATTGTAGTGTTGGGGGTGTTACCTGAGACTAGTCCTGTATCTCTGATGATATAATACTGTATTGTAGTGTTGGGGGTGTTACCTGAGACTAGTCCAGTATCTCTGATGATATAATACTGTATTGTAGTTTTGGGGGTGTTACCTGAGACTAGTCCAGTATCTCAGATGGTATAATACTGTATTGTAGTGTTGGGGGTGTTACCTGAGAGTTGTCCTGTATCTCTGCATTAGTCAGTAGTCCAACTTACAGCAGAGCCCTTCTCACACAGAGCTGCTGTCCCAGGGGTTGGCCCAGGGGTTGGCCCAGGCCAGGAACAGTGACCGTAGCACCTGGACATACACTCTTTCACACAGTCAACAACATTGTCATACAGTGAATCCACATATATCATCACAACACTAAAGACTTGGTTTAGTGTATACTGTGTAGGTAGTGTCCTGTCCCTGTCCTGAGCCACAGAGCCCAGAAGAATCCTCCTCAAAACAACAGGAATGATGTTAAAAACTATAGCTATAACAGAGACTTTCAGTTCAACCATGGCAGACTGACTAGACTAATGGTACATAATGAATGACTGACTGCCCAGTTCATCATCAGTTCATATTGGATGAGCTGTCTCACCTCATACTATCATTGTTCACCTCATACTGTATTAGAGCAGCAGCTGTCTCACCTCATACAATATTGGAGCAGCAGCATCTGTCTCACCTCATACTGTATTAGAGCAGCAGCTGTCTCACCTCATACTATATTGGAGCAGCAGCAGCTGTCTCACCTCATACTATATTGGAGCAGCAGCAGCTGTCTCACCTCCTACTATATTGGAGCAGCTGAACTGCAGCAGCAGCTGTCTCACCTCCTACTATATTGGAGCAGCAGCAGCTGTCTCACCTCCTACTATATTGGAGCAGCTGAAGCTGTCACACCTCCTACTATATTGGAGCAGCAGCAGCTGTCTCACCTCCTACTATATTGGAGCAGCATCATTCACCTCCTAATCTCACTCCTACTATATTGGAGCAGCAGCAGCTGTCTCACCTCCTACTATATTGGAGCAGCAGCAGCTGTCTCACCTGTCTCTCACCTCCTACTATATTGGACAGCTGTCTCACCTCCTACTATATTGGAGCAGCTGAAGCTGTCACACCTCCTACTATATTGGAGCAGCTGAATTTTGATAATGCCAAACTGGGCCTGTTAGTTCTTCAACACCAGGTTATCCATGTTCCTAGACATCTGTTAGACCTGGTGGAAAGAAAACACTTACATTACGAGAGAAAGAGATGGAGACAGTTTTGGACATCTTTTTATAACCTCTAGCTATCTCCCCTTCCCTTCCCTGTTGACAGCCTGCACCAGCCCAGTGAGCACACTCTCCAGCCAGCACTCTGGGACAATCTCCAGCAGCTTCCAGCATGCCCTCCGACACAACATGTCTGAGCGCGTGCAGAGGGAGAAGCAAAGGGGCCAGCACCTCAATCACTAACCCTGCAGAAAGAGACAAACAATTAAGATAGCAGGTAGTCTAGAGTGTTAGACCAGTAACTGAAAGGTCACTCTAATTCCTCCTGTAGTAAGTCGCTCTGTATAAAGAGCATCGGCTAAATTATGTAACTCTTCTGATGAATGGAAAAGTGTTGCAGTTGACAATCATCAATGCAGGACAAACACATTGTGTTGATTTCAGCCTCGGTTACCACTGTTCCTGAACACAGGCTTCCGCCCAGTGCATGGACCACAGACGTCAGGGAGCAGTCTTTTCCCTCGGCTAACAACACAGTGTATTGACAGTTAGTGACACACGTAATAATAACATACATGTCTGATGTAGACAGGTAATCGTTAAAACAGAGATAAATAGGCCCTTAATCGGGGAATATACTATGCCTGCATTTAACTTCTTGGTGACAGTGGGCAGTATTTTCATGCCCAAATTCAACTGCCTTCTACTCATCCCCAGAAGACAAGATATGCATATTATTAGTAGATGTGGATAGAAAACACTCTGACGTTTCTAAAACAGTTTGAATCATGCCTGTGAGTATAACAGAACTTATTTAGCAGGCGAAACCCAGAGGACAAATCATTCAGATTTTTTTTTTTGAGGTCACTCTCTTTTCAATGATTTTCATTGGGAATCCAGATTTCTAAGGGAACTTCTTGCAGTTTCTACTGCCTGTTTCCACTGGATGTCAGCCAGTCTTTAGGAATTGGTTGAGGTTATTCCTTTGTGTAATGAAGAAGAAGTCCTGTTCAAAACGAGGGTCATTTCAAGTGTACTGTTAGATAGAGCAGCGTGACCAGAAAGGTAGCGTCAGTTTGTTTTCTTCCTGTATTGAACACAGATCATCATCTTCATTTTGATCGATTATTTACGTAAAAAAATACCTAAAGTTGTAATACAAAATTAGTTTGAAATGTTTTGGCAAAGTTTACAGGTAACTTTTGAGATATTTTGTAGTCACGTTGCTCAATTGGAACCGGTGTTTTTCTGGATCAAATGCACCAACTAAATTGACATTTTGGATATATATCGACGGAACTAATCGAACAAAAGGACCATTTGTGATGTTTATGGGACAGCAAAGCACCAGCTAATTAGGAGATGAAGGTCCTAAGTGACATCTGCAAGGGATATTTTTATTTCAAGGGTTGGCTGTTGATAGTTTTCCTGAACAGCACCCTCAGATAATTTGTATCAGTTTCCAATGACTTTCAAATGACATGTTGACTGGACAAACAAGTGTAGCTTTAATTTGGTGTGATTTCATTACTACACGTCCCTCCCAAATTGTGGTAAAATAGAATAAACAAATTGGCCACACAACCAATAGGCACCATTTGGGTCTCCTTTCAGTGTGATAGACTTATTGTAGACAAATTGTATAACTCACATTTTCTGGTGCTCCTGTAACTTAATAATTTACTACAAGAGAGCAGTTAATTCTACCATTAACCAACATAGTACAGTTACAAACATTTTCACCCAATTAGTTATTCCCGTTTCCTCTAACAAACGAGGGGGCTACCAGGGATCCTACTATAGGGAAAGGTAAACAGGATACCTAGTCAGTTGTACAACTGAACTGTATCCTCTGAATCAGAGAGGTGTGGGGTGCTGCCATAATCAACATCCACATATTGAGCAACAGGGGAAGAGTGGGTTAACTGCCTTGCTCAGGGGCAGAATGACAGATTTTTACATTGTCAGCTCAGGGATTTGATCCAGAAACCTTTCGGTTACTGACCCACTGCTCTAACCACTAGGCTACCTGCTGGTTACTGGCCCAACGCTCTAACCACTAGACTACCTGCTGGTTACTGGCCCAACGCTCTAACCACTAGACTACCTGCTGGTTACTGGCCCAACGCTCTAACCACTAGGCTACCTGCTGGTTACTGGCCTTCTGTCAGAGACGTTCTGTGGTCTCAACGCTCTAACTAGCTACTGCTGGTTACCCCAACGCTCTAACCACTAGGCTACCTGCTGGTTACTGGCCCAACGCTCTAACCACTAGACTACCTGCTGGTTACTGGCCCAACGCTCTAACCACTAGACTACCTGCTGGTTACTGGCCCAACGCTCTAACCACTAGACTACCTGCTGGTTACTGGCCCAACGCTCTAACCACTAGGCTACCTGCTGGTTACTGGCCCAACGCTCTAACCACTAGGCTACCTGCTGGTTACTGGCCCAATGCTCTAAACACTAGGCGACCTGCCGCCCAGTGGGTCACTGTAATTGTTTGGTTAAGAATATGCAAGGTTCAGAGTAGCATTGTATATCACAAAATATGTTGCGGAGTTGTGGGATTCTTTGGGGGAGAATTGGCCAATAACAGTGAAATTAAGTTCACCCCCAAGGGTGACCCTTACCTACTCCCAATGGACCCAACCCACATTCCCTCCCTCATCTTGACCTTCAGTTGACCTAGGGGGGGCAACCAACTGTTCCAAACAACGCAATGGTGCAGATCCAGACAGAAAGGCCACACAGCCTAAGGGATGGGACTCCCACCATCCTCCTCAGGGGCCGGAGTTTGTCTGCAATGCGAGACGTGAATCCAGGTGTCCCTCTCAGCTACATTTACCGCAGTTGATGTGGTCTCCAACGGGATCCTCCTGGATCTTCCTTCTGTAGACTTTTATCACCACGAACTCTCCAGGGTATAGACAATGCTCAGGTCCTCCTGATAGGTTGGGCATAGAAGCCTTCATCCCGTGGGAAGAGAGTCTTAAGAACATTGTTAACTTCTTGAAGCACCCATCCTTTTAGCGGGATCATTTTCATCAACACCCGCTGAATTGCAGTGTGCCAAATTCAAATTAAATTACTAAAACTATTTAATTTTTATGAAATCACAAGTGCAATATAGCAGCAAAACACAGGTTTTGCTTGTTGTTAATCCACCTGGTGTCAGATTTCAATCCAGCTTTTCGGCGAAAGCATAACAAGCGTTTATGTAAGAACATCTCTCTCAGTAGACAAAATATTACAAACACTAGCAGCCAAGTAGATTGGTCATGAAAGTCAGAAAAGCAATAGATTAAATCGTTTACCTTTGATGATCTTCTGATGTTTGCACTCACGAGACTCCCAGTTACACAATAAATGTTCCTTTTGTTCCATAAAGATTATTTTTACATCCAAAATCCCACACAGTGACTGGTCTCTCTCCCCATGAGGTGCTGACAGGGCGACCCAGGCCCAGAAACTAGAATATGCATATAATTGCCAGATTAGTATAGAAACTCTAAAGTTTCCAAAACTGTCAAAATATTGTATGTGAGCATAACAGAACTGATATTGCAGGCAAAAACCTGAGGAAAATCAAACCAGGAAGTTTTTCCTGAAAGCTCTCTGTTCCATTGGATGCCTTGCCTCCATTTAAAGAGATATCAACCAGATTCCCTTTCCTATCGCTTCCTCAAGGTGTCAACAGTCTTTAGACATAGTTTCAGGCTTTTATTTTGAAAAACGAGCGAGAAAGATAACATCGCGTCAGATGTTCGCATGAGCTTGGGCAGCCATTGTGTTTCCCTCTCCTACTGAAAAAGACAGTGCCGGTTGATATATTATCGATTATATATTTTAAAAACAACCTGAGGATTGATTATAAAAAACGTTTGACATGTTTCTGTGGGCATTACGCATACTATTTGGTATTTTCGTCTGCGTTGGCGTGACCGCTTGAGCCTGTGGATTTCTGAACATAGCGCGCCAAACAAACGGAGGTATTTTGTATATAAAGATAATCTTTAAGGAACAAAATGAACATTTATTATACTGTGATGCTAGGTGTTCATAATGTTTTGTCTAGTGATCGATAAACTTACAAACGCTTGGATTGCTTTCGCTGTAAAGCATATTTTCAAAATCGGACATGACAGGTGGATTAACAAAGAGCTAAGCTGTGTTTTGCTATATTGCACTTGTGATTTCATGAATATAAATATTTTTTGTAATATTATTTGAATGTGGCGTCTCTGCAATTCAGCGGTTGTTGATGACAACTATCCCGCTAACGGGATGGGTAGCATCAAGAAGTTAACTTAATCTAATTCAGCCTCAGGTGTCCATTCCACCACCTCAGACATTTCCATCTTTCTGCCAAAAATTACAGCATAGGCTGTAATGTCTCCATATAGTATTGGGCAACAGTAACCAGCCACTTCCAACAGCGACAACATGTGCTGCTTAGTAACAGGTTTAGGCAGGGACTTTATCGCCTCAACCCTATCTTTAGAGAGGGCGTGACCCTCAGATGTAATGTCTTGACTCAAATATTTATTAACAGAACTTCTACACAACGGCATCTTAGAGGGGGAAGTATTATGACCATTTTAAGCTTAGATAAATCAACAATGCCTTAGTATCTTCGTGACAGATTTCCTCAGATGAGGAACAGGCCAACAGGTCATCAACGTATTGAACCACCTCAAAGGGGAATAAAACAATTCCAGGTTCCTCGCAATTTCCTGGGCCCAAAAAATGGCAGGGGTTTCAATGTAGCCCTGTGCCATCACCGTCCAAGTCCCTTTTTTCCTAAGAAACATACAAGAGAACCAATCCTGTGACCCAGGGTCAACAGGAATGCTGAAAATGTATTAGCCATATATATAACTGAGGGTGGGGGGACTTGGGAATGAATTGTAACTGTGTTCGGTACCAAGGGTTCTCTGGGGTGAACAGTTTGTCGTCATCAACTATTCTAAGATCTTGTACAAAACTATATATCACCAGATGGCATTCCTGCTACAGGTAAAAACTACATTTCAATGAAACAAGATGGCTTCCTAACAGGTAAAAACTATATATGACAAGATGGGTAAACTTTCTACTAACAGGTAAAACAAGATGCTTGTTCTATCCCATGACAAGATGGCTTCTAACAGGTAAAACTATGTATGACAAATGGCTTCCTAACAGGTAAAAACTATATATGACAAGATGGCCCACCTAACAGGTAAAATAGTGATGTTAAAGGGAGATCTCTCTTTGATTTTTCGAGGACAGCTTTTTCCATCTACGGCATGGGATCAAAGCCATGTTTTCAACCAGAGGGCCTGATGAAAGGGAATAATACCCTTTTCTGCTTCTTTGCTAAGAGGCTACTAAGCTTTATATGGTCTGTGATTATTCTTCGGGGACAACTTTCACTGAGGTGGCACCTCTCATCTTCCCAATATCGGTCTAAGGAGACAGCCCATAGCTGTTCTGGCACTTCATCCAGTTATGGTATGTGGGAGTTATCTTGGGACATAACCATCGTAGTTTTGGTAGGAATAGGTTCTTTCTTCTGTATCGTTCTAGTAGTAACCCAGAATAGGGGAAAAATAGTCCCACCCCCATCCCAGGCCATCCAATCAGTGACTGTCATCACATTCTTTATCCAAGATCCAACATCTTTCCTTTCTCGATTGCTTTTTTGTTGTTGACATACTACAGTGTGGGACAGCGGCCATTACTTCATACATCAATCTCTGCACTGTACGTCAGACAGCAAAACTCAGGCCACTGTAAATTTCGTCCCTGGGGGGGGTGCGTCACCTGGGTGGGTTGATTCTCACCGTAGTTTAATCCATTAATTGTCACTTCCACTCTGCTTTTCTGCTTTGTCCGTGTTTAGTGATATTCAGGGTCTTCTTCACCCGAGGGAACAGCTGCAATGCAGTAAAGATGTTCCGGGACCTCCCATGCACAGTGGTGTGGAGACCGCTCATCTCCTTTGCGGTCTTTATCATCGTCATCATCAGAGCTGAATTCTGGAGGGCTGTCGGCATTGTCCCTTTGTCTGAGGTCGTAGTCCATCTTTGGTTTTGGCCTTATCTTAGGTCTTTCATATTTTGTGGGTTTAATCCCTTCTACTTTGGCTCCACCCCCTGCCCATAATAGGCTGCGGTGCGGGCAGGTTCCATGGTTATGGAACTATCCTGTACCTTCTCTTCTCTGGTCTATCAGCCAGGGGTTGGTTTTGGCCTTGGTCACCCCCACCAAGAGGTCCTCCCAGAGGAATCGGAGAGGGTGGTGACGGTGCTGTGGTCAAGATTGGATACAGTCGGTCAAACTTTTCTCTCAGCCTTCTCCTACTTCTCCCATCTTCCTTTTGTTTGTATTCGTCTTTCTCCGGCATCGTTGCCATCAGTCCTCTTGCTTTACCATCAGTCCTCTTGCTTTACCATCAGTCCTCTTGCTTTTTACCATCAGTCCTCTTGCTTTACCATCAGTCCTCTTGCTTTACCATCAGTCCTCTTGCATCTTTACCATCAGTCCTCTTGCTTTACCATCAGTCCTCTTGGTATCTTTACCATCAATCCTCTTGTATCTTTACCATCAGTCCTCTTGCTTTACCATCAGTCCTCTTGCTACCATCAGTCCTCTTGCTTTACCATCAGTCCTCTTGTATCTTTACCATCAGTCCTCTTGCCTCTTTACCATCAGTCCTCTTGCCTCCTTACCATCAGTCCTCTTGCTACCATCAGTCCTCTTGCTTTACCATCAGTCCTCTTGCCTCTTTACCATCAGTCATCTTGAATTTACCATCAGTCCTCTTGCCACATTTGCTATCTTTACCATCAAGTCCTCTTGCTTTAACATCAGTCCTCTTGCATCTTTACCATCAGTCCTCTTGCATCTTTACCATCAGTCCTCTTGCTTTACCATCAGTCCTCTTTAGTGATCTTTACCATCAATCCTCTTGTATCTTTACCATCAGTCCTCTTGTTTTACATCATCAGTCCTCTTGCATCTTTACCATCAGTCCTCTTGCTACCATCAGTCCTCTTGCTTTACCATCAGTCCTCTTGCCTCTTTACCATCAGTCCTCTTGCTTTACCATCAGTCCTCTTGCCTCTTTACCATCAGTCCTCTTGCTTTAACATCAGTCCTCTTGCATCTTTACCATCAGTCCTCTTGCATCTTTACCATCAGTCCTCTTGCTTTACCATCAGTCCTCTTGTTCTTTACCATCAATCCTCTTGTATCTTTACCATCAGTCCTCTTGTATCTTTACCATCAGTCCTCTTGCATCTTTACCATCAGTCCTCTTGCATCTTTACCATCAGTCCTCTTGCTTTACCATCAGTCCTCTTGCTTTACCATCAGTCCTCTTGCTTTACCATCAGTCCTCTTGCCTCTTTACCATCAGTCCTCTTGCCTCTTTACCATCAGTCCTCTTGCCTCTTTACCATCAGTCCTCTTGCTTTACCATCAGTCCTCTTGCATCTTTACCATCAGTCCTCTTGCATCTTTACCATCAGTCCTCTTGCCTCTTTACCATCAGTCCTCTTGCCTCTTTACCATCAGTCCTCTTGCTTTAACATCAGTCCTCTTGCATCTTTACCATCAGGACACTTGGTGGAGATGGGGAGGGGGTGGGGGATCCTCAAGGCCAAACAACAATACAGTCCAGCAAAGCAGAACTACAGTCGGGAGAACAAGTATTTGACAACCTGCCGATTTGGCAGGTTTTCCTACTTACAAAGCATGTAGTGGTCTGTAATTTTTATCATAGGTACACTTCAACTGTGAGAGACGGAATCTAAAACAAAAATGCAGAAAATCACACGGTATGATTTTTAAGTAATTCATTTGCTGTATGTAATTCTGGGCATGTAGCAGGTGAAGTGAAAACAGTGCTTGGTATATCTTTGGCAGTGGTAGGTCACACAAGCAGTCTAATTGGCTGAATATAAAACAATGGACTCGAACTCGGGACTAACCACACACACACACACACACACACACACACACACTAAGATGTACAGAATGACTTCCTTTTCAATCCTACACTGTTGTTTACCAGGTCATTATTATTCTTAGCAGTTCAGAGAGACATATTTCCTCGAACACCTTGTTGGCTCTTTATCGTACCTCTCTTTTAATAACATCAGAGATCCCTGAGCAACATGCTTTAGGCTCTGCTCTGCGACAACCAGGTTGGGACAATAGCACCAACTCACAGCAGGTTGCCAGATTGGTCCAATAGCACCAACTCACAGCAGCTTGCCAGAATGGGACAATATAGCACCAACCAACAGCAGGGGTACTTGGCTGTTTGACCAGATGGATTTACTCTCTATGTTTTTTTAGAACAATCTCACCTGCTACAGAAAGGTCCCTGCTGGTTCACCTGCCAACAACTCCCCCCCCACCTCCCCCACACACACACACACACACACACACACACACACACACACACACACACACACACACACACACACACACACACACACACACACACACACACACACACACACACACACAGAATCCATCTGGTCTAATGAGCCACTCCACAACAAGTCACCCACCCCCCCCCCCCCCTCCCACACACACCAAGGTACCACATCCACCACCACCAAGGTACCACCACCACCCACCACCACCACCACCACGGTACCACCACCAAGGTACCTCCACCACCAAGGTACCTCCACCACCATGGTACCACCACCACCACCAAGGTACCACCACCACCACCACCAAGGTACCACCTCCACCACCACCACCATGGTACCACCACCACCAAAGTACCACCACCACCGAGGTACCACCACCACCACCACCACCACCACCACCATGGTACCACCTCCACCACCACCACCAAGGTACCACCACCACCACCGCCAAGGTACCACCACCACCACCACCAAGGTACCACCTCCACCACCACCACCATGGTACCACCACCACCAAAGTACCACCACCACCGCCAGGTACCACCACCACCACCACCACCACCACCACCACAAGGTACCACCACCACCACCACCACCACCACCAAGGTACCACCACCACCGCCAAGGTACCACCACCACCGCCAAGGTACCACCACCACCAAGGTACCACCACCACCACCAAGGTACCACCACCACCAAGGTACCACCTCCACCACCACCACACCACCACCAAGGTACCACCACCACCACCACCAAATACCACCACCACCACCAAGGTACCACCACCACCACCACCAAGGTACCACCACCACCACCACCACCACCACCAAGGTACCACCACCACGACCAATGTACCACCACCACCACCAAGGTACCACCACCAAGGTAGTACCACCACCACCACCAAGGTACCACCACCACCACCAAGGTACCACCACCACCAAGGTACCACCACCACCAAGGTACCACCACCACCACCAAGGTACCACCACCACCACCACCAAAGGTACCACCACCACCACCAAGGTACCACCACCACCAAGGTACCACCACCACCACTATCAAGGTGCCACCACCACTATCAAGGTACCACCACCACCACCACCACCAAGGTACCACCACCACCAAGGTACCACCACCACCACTATCAAGGTGCCACCACCACTATCAAGGTACCACCACCACCACCACCAAGGTACCACCACCACCACCACCAAGGTACCACTACCACCTCTATCACCTCCACCACCACCACACCACCACCAAGGTGGTACCACCACCACCACAAGGTATCACCACCAAGGTACCACCACCACCACCAAGGTACCACCACCACCACCAAGGTACCACCACCACCACCAAGGTACCACCACCACCACCAAGGTACCACCTCCACCACCACCACCACACCACCACCAAGGTACCACCACCACCACCAAATACCACCACCACCACCAAATACCACCACCACCACCAAATACCACCAAGATACCACCACCAAGGTACCACCACCACCACCAAGGTACCACCACCACCAAGGTACCACCACCACCACCAAGGTACCACCACCACCAAGGTACCACCACCACCACCAAGGTACCACCACCACCAAGGTACCACCACCAACAAGGCACCACCACCAAGGTACCACCACCAACAAGGTACCACCACCAACAAGGCACCACCACCAACAAGGTACCACCACCACCACGATCAAGGTGCCACCAAAACTATCAAGGTACCACCACCAAGGTACCACCACCAAGGTACCACCACCACTAAGGTACCACCACCACTAAGGTACCACCACCACCACCACCACCAAGGTACCACCACCACCACCACCAAGGTACCACCACCACCAAGGTACCACCACCAACAAGGTACCACCACCACCACAAAGGTACCACCACCACCAAGGTACCACCTCCACCACCACCACACCACCACCAAGTTACCACCACCACCACCACCAAGGTACCACCACCACCACCAAGGTACCACCACCACCAACAAGGTACCACCACCACCAACGTACCACCACCAAGGTACCACCACCACCACCAAGGTACCACCACCACCACCAAGGTACCACCACCACCACCAAGGTACCACCACCACCACCAAGGTACCACCACCACCACCACCAAGGTACCACCACCACCACCACCAAGGTACCACCACCAAGGTACCACCACCACCACCACCAAGGTACCACCACCACCACCAAGGTACCACCACCACCACCAAGGTACCACCACCCCCACCACCAAGGTACCACCACCACCACCACCAAGGTACCACCACCACCACCACCAACAAGGTACCACCACCACCAACAAGGTACCACCACCAACAAGGCACCACCACCAACAAGGCACCACCACCGTACCACCACCACCAAGGTACCACCACCACCAAGGTACCACCACCACCAAGGTACCACCACCACCAAGGTACCACCACCACCAAGGTACCACCACCACTATCAAGGTGACACCACCACTATCAAGGTACCACCACCACCACCACCAAGGTACCACCACCACCACTATCAAGGTGCCACCACCACTATCAAGGTACCACCACTAAGGTACCACCACCACTAAGGTACCACCACCACCACCAAATACCACCACCACCACCAAATACCACCACCACCAACAAGGTACCACCACCACCACCAAGGTACCACCACCACCACCACCAAATACCACCACCACCAAGGTACCACCACCACCATCACCAAGGTATCACCACCACGACCAATGTACCACCACCACCACCAAGGTACCACCACCAAGGTAGTACCACCACCACCACCAAGGTACCACCACCACCAAGGTACCACCACCACCAAGGTACCACCACCACCACCAAAGTACCCCCACCACCACCAAGGTACCACCACCACCAAGGTACCACCACCACCACTATCAAGGTGCTACCACCACTATCAAGGTACCACCACCACCAAGGTACCACCACCACCAAGTACCACCACCACCTCTATCAAGGTGCCACCAACACTATCAAGGTACCACCACCAAGGTACCACCACCACTAAGGTACCACCACCACCACCACCAAATACCACCACCACCACCAAATACCACCACCACCACCAAATACCACCAAGATACCACCACCAAGGTACCACCACCACAACCAAGGTACCACCACCACCACCAAGGTACCACCACCACCACTATCAAGGTGCCACCACCACTATCAAGGTACCACCACTAAGGTACCACCACCACTAAGGTACCACCACCACCACCAAATACCACCACCACCACCAAGGTACCACCACCACCACCAAGGTACCACCACCACCAAGGTACCACCTCCACCACCACCAAGGTACCACCACCACCACCACCAAATACCACCACCACCAAGGTACCACCACCACCACCACCAAGGTACCACCACCACGACCAATGTACCACCACCACCACCAAGGTACCACCACCAAGGTAGTACCACCACCACCACCAAGGTACCACCACCACCAAGGTACCACCACCACCAAAGTACCACCACCACCACCAAGGTACCACCACCACCAAGGTACCACCACCACCACTATCAAGGTGCCACCACCACTATCAAGGTACCACCACCACCACCACCAAGGTACCACCACCACCAAGGTACCACCACCACCTCTATCAAGGTGCCACCAACACTATCAAGGTACCACCACCAAGGTACCACCACCACTAAGGTACCACCACCACCAAATACCACCACCACCACCAAATACCACCACCACAAATACCACCACCACCACCAAATACCACCAAGATACCACCACCAAGGTACCACCACCACCACCACCACCAAGGTACCACCACCACCACCACCAAGGTACCACCACCACCACTACCAAGGTACCACCACCACCACCACCAAGGTACCACCACCACCACCACCAAGGTACCACCAACTCCACCACCAAGGTACCACCACCACCACCACCAAGGTACCACCACCACAAATACCACCACCACCAACAAATACCACCAAGATACCACCACCAAGGTACCACCACCACCACCACCAAGGTACCACCACCACCACCACCACCAAGGTACCACCACCACCAAGGTACCACCACCACCAAGGTACCACCACCACCACCACCAAGGTACCACCACCACCACCACCAAGGTACCACCACCACCAAGGTACCACCTCCACCACCACCACCACACCACCACCAAGGTACCACCACCACCACCAAATGTCACCACCACCAAGGTACCACCACCACCACCAAGGTACCACCACCACCACCAAGGTACCACCACCACCACCAAGGTACCACCACCACCGCCAAGGTACCACCGCCAAGGTACCACCGCCAAGGTACCACCACCACCACCAAGGTACCACCACCACCACCAAGGTACCACCACCACCAAGGTACCACCACCACCACCACCAAGGTACCACCACCACCAAGGTACCACCACCAAGGTACCACCACCACCACCACCACCAAGGTACCACCAAGGTACCACCACCACCAAGGTACCACCAAGGTACCACCACCACCACCAAGGTACCACCACCAAGGTACCACCACCACCACCAAGGTACCACCACCACCACCAAGGTACCACCACCAAGGTACCACCACCACCACCAAGGTACCACCACCACCACCAAGGTACCACCACCACCACCAAGGTACCACCACCACCACCAAGGTACCACCACCACCAACAAGGTACCACCACCACCAACAAGGTACCACCACCAAGGTACCACCACCAAGGTACCACCACCACCACTATCAAGGTGCCACCACTACTATCAAGGTACCACCACCACCAAGGTACCACCACCACCACCAAGGTACCACCACCACCACCACCAAGGTACCACCACCACCACTATCAAGGGCCACCACCACTATCAAGGTACCACCACCAAGGTACCACCACCAAGGTACCACCACCACCACCAAGGTACCACCACCACCACCAAGGTACCACCACCAAGGTACCACCACCACCACCACCAAGGTACCACCACCACCACCAAGGTACCACCACCACCACCAAGGTACCACCACCAACAAGGTACCACCACCACCGCCAAGGTAACACCACCAAGGTACCACCACCAAGGTACCACCACCACCACCAAGGTACCACCACCACCACCAAGGTACCACCACCACCACTATCAAGGGCCACCACCACTATCAAGGTACCACCACCAAGGTACCACCACCACCAAGGTACCTCCAGTACCAGGGCTGTCTATCCTGAGGCACTCCAGGACCAGGGCTGTCTATCCTGAGGCACTCCAGTACCGGGGCTGTCTATCCTGAGGCACTCCAGTACCAGGGCTGCCTATCCCGAGGCACTCCGGGACCAGGGCTGCCTATCCCGAGGCACTCCGGGACCAGGGCTGCCTATCCCGAGGCACTCCGGGACCAGGGCTGCCTATCCCGAGGCACTCCGGGACCAGGGCTGCCTATCCCGAGGCACTCCGGGACCAGGGCTGCCTATCTCTGGTGTAGGCTATATAGAAATGATGACACTCAAATAGAAAATCATTAAATAAAATAATAAGGATTTCTGTCAGCCTAATCAAGGTATACATTACATCTCACATTCCACTGTTCAAACGTGTTAACAAGTTGTAAACAAGGCTGCTTTGGGATTTCTGTTAATGCGACTCTGTGCAGCCAATAGCATCGTCTGCTTTCGGAATGATGACAGGACATGGCATCGGGAATTCAGTGAGGCCTTTGGGAAGAAGGGCTTACATTTTGTGCACTTAAACGTCCGAAGCCTACTTCCCGAAGATTCATGAGATACGCCTGTTGGTTTGCAAATCAGAGGTGGCTTATGTTCTACTGGTTCTTCTGTTTGTGACTCGAAAATTGATCAACATAATTGAGTCTGTCGTCAGGGAGGATCGGAATGAGAGAGAGAGAGAGAGAGAGAGAGAGAGAGATAATATCACCCAGTAATGCTCAGGTAAATGGGTCTCCAGCTAGGTTACTGTGAGTGCCAGTACAGTACTTTAAGTGCAGAACATTACACGTTAGCTGGTAAGTCTGAAGGTGGAAGAAACACACAACTGGTTAGTCACTCTGCTGTCTGGAGGAACAGAACACCTTATAAACTAAACCAATGAAAACCCTGATAAGGAAACACCTTATAAACTAAACCAATGAACACCCTGATAAGGAAACACCTTATAAACTAAACCAATGAAAACCCTGATAAGGATACACCTTATAAACTAAACCAATGAAAACCCTGATAAGGAAACACCTTATAAACTAAACCAATGAACACCCTGATAAGGAAACACCTCTAAACTAAACTGAAAACCCTGATAAGAAACACCTTATAAACTAAACCAATGAAAACCCTGATAAGGAAACACCTTATAAACTAAACCAATGAAAACCCTGATAAGGAAACACCTTATAAACTAAACCAATGAAAACCCTGATAAGGAAACACCTTATAAACTAAACCAATGAAAACCCTGATAAGGAAACACCTTATAAACTAAACCAATGAAAACCCTGATGAAGAAATGTGAATAAGTTATTACATCGGAGCTTCGAATGTGCAGGTTTTCCTTCCCGTTTTGAATTCACCCTAAATGACGTCACCTTATTTACCCCCCTCTTCCCTATAAAGTGCACTAACTTTTTAAACAGAGCCCCACGGAGCCTTGGTCAAAATAAGCTAGTGGCCAATCCTCAAAAAAGGGCTTAGTTTTGAGATGCCCGCGACAGACCAAAACACAACCAGGTGTTTTCACATCTTAAAATGTCTCCCATATATTAAACAGATGGTTGTGGGGAAAAAAATTATTCTACTGCAAAAATGGGTTGATAGATATTTTAAACTCAATGAGTATAGAAACATTCCCTGGCTTGAGGATGAGTGGGCCACATAAGCTCATGTAACCCGTTATTGACAGCTCTGATATTGTTCAAATGCAGAACACAGGAGCTATTGTGGTTAAGTGACTTGCTCAACAGCTCCCTGACAGATTTGTCAACTAGTCGTCTCTGGGATTCGAACCAGAGGCCTTACGGTACCTGCTCGTAACCACTAGGCTTCCTGCCACCCAATAGTCTGGAGTACATCCCTTCTGTACACAAATAAACAACATTAGGATATCTTCATTCACAGAGGAAGACTTGTCAACAGAGAGATACAGTAGGCTGAAATATCAACTAGGAGTATTTATGATGAATGGAAGCTTTAGCTTTAGGTTAATAGATGACTTTCCAAGTTAAATATGCCGTCATTCAGTGCTGCATGGTCCTGCCTGACAAGCATAGTCACACATGGGTTTCTGATGTTGTAAATCCACCATCCTTAGGTTAATAGATGCCGTCATTCAGTGCTGTATGGTCCTGCCTGACAAGCATAGTCACACATGGGTTTCTGATGTTGTAAATCCACCATCCTTAGGTTAATAGATGCCGTCATTCAGTGCTGCATGGTCCTGCCTGACAAGCATAGTCACACATGGGTTTCTGATGTTGTGGCTATTGTAAATCCACCATCCTTAGGTTAATAGATGCCGTCATTCAGTGCTGTATGGTCCTGCCTGACAAGCATAGTCACACATGGGTTTCTGATGTTGTGGCTATTGTAAATTCACCATCCTGGCTGTCTGCCCTGGACTATACTGTACGTTGACTTTACGGTGTGTCCTGGGTTGGATGCGACCACACATGATCAGCGCATAAAGACAGGTGTTCATTCACTACAATAAATCTAACACAAGCTGACAGACCGTTGACAAGTCATGCCTTCAACTTAGTGGGGGCCTTCACATGTCATTGGAACTGTGAGCTCTCCAATGGGAAAGCCATCCTGAATGTTCCAGTCTGTCCTGGAACCACACCTCTCCAATGGGAAAGCCATCCTGAATGTTCCAGTCTGTCCTGGAACCACACCTCTCCAATGGGAAAGCCATCCTGAATGTTCCAGTCTGCCCTGGAACTTGGTGACATCACAGTGGATGGGCAGGATGCACCACGTATGATGACTAACTCCTAAAGCAGGTGTTCACCACATTGACACAACACACCTCCTCAACGGGAAAGCCATCCTGAATCTCCCAGAACTGTCCTCGATAGGTCCACTCTAACATCAGTCATTCTGTCTGGCAGACACAATCCCATGTCTCAATTGTCTTAAAGCTTAACCCGTCTCCTCACCCTTCATCTACACGGACTGAAGTGGATTTAACAAGTGACATCAATAAGGGATCATAGCTTTCACTTGGATTCACCTGGTCAGTCTATGTCATGCGAAGAGCATGTGTTCCTCATGTTTTGTGTACTCAGTGTATGCTAACACCCATGGCTGATCAGCCCACGTGACACCTGATGTCACGTTTGTGATAATGGAGGGACTAAGGCGCAGCGTGATTATAGTTCCACATCTTATTTAAAGTGAAACTTCAAAACAATAAACAAACAACGAAACGTGACCTACGTGGTGCAGCACAATACACAAAACAATATCCCACAACCCAGGTGGGAACAATGGAGAACTTAAGTATGATCCCCAATTAGAGACAATGACAATCAGCTGCCTCTAATTGGGAAACATACAACAAAAACAAACATAGATATCGGAAAACTAGAACACCCCCCCTAGTCACGCCCTGACCTACAACACCAAAGAGAACCCCGAGGCTCTCTATGGTCAGGGCGTGACAGTACCCCCCCCACCCAAAGACTCCACCCGCAAAACCTGAAACGAAATGGGGAGGGTAGGGGGGGTGACTAGTGTCGGCGGCGGCTCCGGTGCGCTGTCGTAGCCCGAGGGCTCTCTATGGTCGTGGGGCGTGGGTGACTAGTGTCGGCGGAGGGTCCGGGGCGGGTCGTAGCACGAGGGCTCTCTATGGTCGGGGCGTGGGTGACTAGTGTCGGCGGAGGCTCCGGGGCGGGTCGTAGCCCGAGGGCTCTCTATGGTCGGGGCGTGGGTGAGTAGTGTCGGCGGAGGCTCCGGGGCGGGTCGTAGCCCGAGGGCTCTCTATGGTCGGGGTGTGGGTGACTAGTGTCAGCAGAGGCTCCGGGGCGGGTCGTAGCCCGAGGGCTCTCTATGGTCGGGGCGTGACACCTGAACTGGACCCACAGGTGAAGAATGATCTCTCATGCTGTGGTGACTCATGCATTCTCCTGGGAAACTGCTCAGTAGTCCCAACATCCTTATAAGGACATCATGCCATCTATGGTCAACAAGCGGACCCTTACGATGGTCAAACGTGTACAGTCCTTTCGGGAAAGTATTCAGACCACTTGACTTTTTTCTACATTTTGTTACATTACAGCCTTATTCTAAATCATTTTTTCCCACTCGTCAATCTACACACAATACCCCAAAATGCCAAAGCAAAATTATGTTTTTAGAAATTTCTTCAAATGTATTAAACATATTTACATAAGTATTCAGACCCTTTACTCAGTACTTTGTTGAAGCACCTTTGGCAGCAATTACAACCTCAAGTCTTATTTGGTATGACGTTACAAGCTTGGCACACTAGTATTTGGGGAGTTTTTCCCATTCTCCTCTGCAGATTCTCTCAAACTTTGTCAGGTTGGATAGGGAGTGTTGCTGCACAGTTATTTTCCGGTCTCTCCAGAGATGTTCGATCGGGTCCAAGTCCGGGCTCTGGCAGGGCCACTCAAAGACATTCAGAGAATTGTCCCGAAGCCACTCCTACGTTGTCTTGTCTGTTTGCTTAGGGTTGTTGTTCTGTTGGAAGGTGAACCTTTGCCCCAGTCTGAGGTCCTGTGCGATCTGGAGCAGGTTTTCATCAAGGATCTCTCTGTACTTTGCGCCGTTCATTTTATCCTTCCCCAGATCTGTGCCTAGACACAATCCTGTCTCGGAGCTCTACGGACAATTACTTCAACCTCATGGCTTGGTTTTTGCTCTGACATACACTGTCAACTGTGGGACCTTAAATAGACATGTGTGTGCCTTTCCAAATCATGTCCAATCAATTGAATGTACCACAGGTGGACATCAATCAAGTTGTATAAACATCTCAAGGATGATCAATGGAAACAGGATGCACCTGAGCTCAATTTTGAGTCTCAAAGCAAAGGGTTTGAATACTTATGTAAATAAGGTATTTCTGTTTATTATTTTATACATTTGCAAACATTTCTAAAAAGCTGTTTTCGTTTTGTCATTATGGAGTATTGTATTGATGAGGAAAATCAATAATTTAATTAGTTTTAGAATAAGGCTGTAACCATGCTTAACTAGCTCCACCTCCTCTGCTGGGGATTGGCTGGGAGAGAGTGGTCTTTGTCCAGCATGCTTGACCAGCTCCACCTTCTCTGCTGGGAATTGGCTGGGAGAGAGTGGTCTTTGTCCAGCATGCTTGACCAGCTCCACCTCCTCTGCTGGGGATTGGCTGGGAGAGAGTGGTCTTTGTCCACTATGCTTGACCAGCTCCACCTCCTCTGCTGGGGATTGGCTGGGAGAGAGTGGTCTTTGTCCAGCATGCTTGACCAGCTCCACCTCCTCTGCTGGGGATTGGCTGGGAGAGAGTGGTCTTTGTCCAGCATGCTTGACCAGCTCCACCTCCTCTGCTGGGGATTGGCTGGGAGAGAGTGGTCTTTGTCTACCAAGCTTGACCAGCTCCAACTCCTCTGCAAACCCTTTACTGTCCATCGAAGCCCAGGGATGACCTTCAGATGTATATACTGTATATGTGGAGCTATGCTACATCCCTCATAACCAAAACTTCATAGTCCTAGTCTATGGCCTGCACTGTAGTTCTGGTCAGGCCCCAGAACTACAACTACCACTGTCTACTGGTCCCGCCCCAGAACTACAACTACCACTGGCTACCAGTCAGGCCCCAGAACTACAACTACCACTGACTACTGGTCAGGCCCCAGAACTACAACCACCACTGCCTACTGGTCAGGCCCCAGAACTACAAGTACCACTGGCTACCGGTCAGACCCCAGAACTACACTTACCACTGGCTACTGGTCAGACCCCAGAACTACAACTACCACTGGCTACCGGTCAGACCCCAGAACTACACTTACCACTGGCTACTGGTCAGACCCCAGAACTACAACTACCACTGGCTACCGGTCAGACCCCAGAACTACACTTACCACTGGCTACTGGTCAGACCCCAGAACTACACTACCACTGGCTACTGGTCAGACCCCAGAACTACAACTACCACTGGCTACTGGTCAGACCCCAGAACTACACTTACCACTGGCTACTGGTCAGGCCCCAGAAATACAACTACCACTGGCTACTGGTCAGACCCCAGAACTACACTTACCACTGGCTACTGGTCAGACCCCAGAACTACAACTACCACTGTCTACCGGTCAGACCCCAGAACTACAACTACCACTGGCTACTGGTCAGGCCCCAGAACTACAACTACCACTGGCTACTGGTCAGGCCCCAGAACTACAACTACCACTGGCTACTGGTCAGGCCCCAGAAATACACTTACCACTGGCTACTGGTCAGGCCCCAGAACTACAACTACCACTGGCTACTGGTCAGGCCCCAGAACTACAACTACCACTGGCTATTTTGTCTCCTCATTCCGTTTTTGGCACATTCATGTCCTGGTCACCTCAGATACTTTGAATCACCCTTAGTTTCAGAGGGGAAAACGGGGACACATCTTAGCTGTACATATCCACTACTAGAGTAACTGGCTGTAGTATTACAGGTTGCTCTCATGCGGTGTGGTAAAGTACTTAAGTAAAAAATACTTTAAAGTACTACATAATTAAGCAGTTCTCTTTCAATGTAAAAATGTACTTCCTAAAGGAAATCATGTATTTTTAACTCCAGACATTTTCCATGACAACCAAAAGTACTCGTTACATTTCCAATGGAAAATGGTCCAATTCACACACCTATTAATACAACGTGTTGTTATCCCCACTGCCTCTGATCTGGTCGGGCTCACTAAACACAAATACTGTGTTTTCTAAAGGATGTCTGCGTGTTGGAGTGCGTCCCTGTCTGTCCGTAAATAAATACATTAAAAATGTGTGCCGTCTGGTTTCCTTAATATCAGGAATTTGATGTATTGCATTGACTTTTACTTTGTACGACGGTTGAGTGCTTTTCTCACCACTCTACATTAGTACAATACATGTATTTGTAGTATTTTTAATGGGTGACTTTCACTTTGACTTCAGTCATTTTCTATTGAAATTATCTTTACTTTTGCTCAATTATGACAACGGAATACTTTCCCCAGCAGTCTCTCCTGTAACTTGGCTACACTACAGTATGCGCTTGTATTGTGAAACACACGATCACTGAACAGCTAGTTGGCTTCAGCTCTTCAAACACCACAGAGGCAGTGGAACTCATAGTACTATTTATTCCAAGAGCCATATGAAACCCTGTTAAAGACAGAATAACACAATACAACACCAACCAGGACAATTTATATGCAGGTCGAAGGTGTCTGGGTGTAATTATGTTCGCCATATTGTAATTCAGAATAAAATTGATTTACACCAAAACAGTCTTCATGGGCATGAGTGTTGTACACCATTCTGAGAGAATGGTGATTTGACCTCCATCAAATGGTATTGTGGCGGCCATATTGGATATTGGATGCCATATTGGATGTCAGGCTAAATCTAGAGTGGTCCCAATGACAATCTGTGGTGCCCCCCTGACTAAATTACAAGAATAGGGGCTAAATATACAAAATCCTTCAAGGAACCTTGGACCACAAAAAAAGGTAATTTCCATGTCTGAGCCCCTTGTTTACGTTAGAGTCAAATACAACTGCCACAACATAAAATAAAAAAAACATGTCTAACTGTGATTGCAAGCTCTGATATTGCTAACATTTTGAATACAAGTAGTCAGTTGTCTGCCCTTCACACAGAAACAAACAGCATTAGGATGTAAATACAGAGATACAGTACAATCGATGGAAATATAAACTATAAATATTTATGATGAATGTAATCTTTACTTTTGTATGCTCATAAATAGACACCTTTCAAAAGTCCGATTTGCCATCATTCAGTGCTGTGTGACCCCGCATGACAAGTGTACAATATTATGTTACATGGATTCATGTATTCCACCCCCCTCTACAGACAGCCATTATTTCAGTTTAGGGGGGTGTAGTGACACAATATCTAGTATAGTAAAAATATATGTATTTGATAAATGGGATTAGAGATGGGATAAAACGACATGGTGCTGTTATGTTTTACATTGGGTCGGGGTATCAACATAAATGTGGAGGCCTTGCCACTAGCCTAAAGTAGTGCACGACTGACAGAATAGGGTGCTGTTTGGGACGCAGAAAGTAACAATGAGCTTCCCTTCTAAATGGGTCTCGCCCCAAAAGCCTTTGCAGAAGTAGTGATGTTATTTTATTTCACTTGACAGCCCATGCAGACTCCTCTTGCTTCCTTATACAAATGTTGTTAATTCACGGAAAGAAAGATTGTCTCTCAAACGTCATGACTGCTACTCTTTTACAGATGTGCAGCTGAAGGGTTGTGGAGAGATGTAACTTAAAACTTCAGTTAACGAACGCTTTGGGAAACCCACGACGGAGCGGTGTGTGTGGACACGCTCACGCACGCACAGACACACACACAGACCAACACACAGACACACACACAGACCAACACACAGACACACAGACACACACACAGACCAACACACAGACACACGCTCACGCACGCACAGACACACACACAGACCAACACACAGACACACACACAGACCAACACACAGACACACACACAGACCAACACACAGACACACAGACACACACACAGACACACGCTCACGCACGCACAGACACACACACAGACCAATACACAGACACACACTCACGCACGCACAGACACACACACAGACCAACACACAGACACACACGCTAACGCACGCACGCACAGACACACACACAGACCAACACACAGACACACACACAGACCAACACACAGACACACACAGACACACACACAGACCAACACACACGCACGCACAGACACACACACAGACCAACACACAGACACACACACAGACCAACACACACACACGCACAGACACACACACAGACCAACACACAGACACACACAGACACACGCTCACGCACGCACAGACCAACACACAGACACACACACAGACACACGCTCACGCACGCACAGACACACACACAGACCAACACACAGACACACACGCTAACGCACGCACGCACAGACACACACACAGACCAACACACAGACACACACACAGACCAACACACACGCACGCACAGACACACACACAGACCAACACACAGACACAAACAGACACACACACAGACCAACACACAGACACACAGACACACACACAGACACACGCTCACGCACGCACAGACACACACTCACGCACGCACAGACACACACTCAGACCAACACACAGACACACACTCAGACCAACACACAGACACACACACAGACCAACACACAGACACACACTCACGCACGCACAGACACACACACAGACCAACACACAGACACACACACAGACATACACAGACACACGCTCACGCACGCACAGACACACACACAGACCAACACACAGACACACAAGCACATGCATGCACAGACACACACACAGACCAACACACAGACACACAAGCACACGCACGCACAGACACACACACAGACCAACAGACAGACACACACAGACACACGCTCACGCACGCACAGACACACACACAGACCAACACACAGACCAACACACAGACACACAGACACACACACAGACACACGCTCACGCACGCACAGACACACACAGACCAACACACAGACACACACTCACGCACACACAGACACACACACAGACCAACACACAAGACACACACGCTAACGCACGCACGCACAGACACACACACAGACCAACACACACGCGCACGCACAGACACACACACAGACCAACACACAGACACACACACAGACCAACACACACGCACGCACAGACACACACACAGACCAACACACAGACACACACAGACACACACACAGACCAACACACACGCACGCACAGACACACACACAGACCAACACACAGACACACACACAGACCAACACACACGCACGCACAGACACACACAAAGACCAACACACAGACACACACAGACACACGCTCACGCACGCACGCACAGACACACACACAGACCAACACACAGACACACACACAGACCAACACACAGACACACAGACACACACACAGACACACGCTCACGCACGCACAGACACACACACAGAAACACACTCACGCACGCACATACACACACACAGACCAACACACAGACACACACAGACACACACACAGACCAACACACACGCATGCACAGACACACACACAGACCAACACACAGACACACACACAGACCAACACACACGCACGCACAGACACACACAAAGACCAACACACAGACACACACAGACACACGCTCACGCACGCACAGACACACACACAGACCAACACACAGACACACACTCAGACCAACACACAGACACACACACAGACCAACACACAGACACACACTCACGCACGCACAGACACACACACAGACCAACACAAACACACACACAGACCAACGCACACGCACGCACAGACACACACACAGACCAACACAAACACACACACAGACACACACAGACACACGCTCACGCACGCACAGACAAACACACACAGAACAACACAAACACACACACAGACCAACACAAACACATGCACAGACACACGCTCACGCACGCACAGACACACACACAGACCAACACACAGACACACAAGCACACGCACGCACAGACACACACACAGAACAACACAAACAAACACACAGACCAACACAAACACATGCACAGACACACGCTCACGCACGCACAGACACACACACAGACCAACACACAGACACACAAGCACACGCACGCACAGACACACACACAGACCAACACAAACACACACACAGACACACACAGACACACGCTCACGCACGCACAGACACACACACAGACCAACACAAACACACACACAGACCAACACAAACACATACACAGACACACGCTCACGCACGCACAGACACACACACAGACCAACACACAGACACACAAGCACACGCACGCACAGACACACACACAGACACACAAGCACACACAGACACACAAGCACACGCACGCACAGACACACACACAGACCAACACACAGACACACACGCTCACGCACGCATGCACAGACACACACACAGACCAACACAAACACACACACAGACACACGCTCAAGCACACACAGACACACACGCACACGCACGCACAAACACACACACAGACACACGCTCACGCACGCACAGACACACACACAGACCAACACACAGACACACACTCACGCACGCACAGACACACACTCAGACCAACACACAGACACACACGCTAACACACGCACAGACAAACACACAGAACAACACAAACACACACACAGACACGCACAGACACACACTCAGACCAACACACAGACACACAAGCACACACACGCACAGACACACACACAGACCAACACACAGACACACAAGCACACGCACGCACAGACACACACACAGACCAACACAAACACACACACAGACCAACACAAACACACACACAGACACACACAGACACACACGCTCACGAACGCAAAGACACACACACAGACCAACACACAGACACACACGCTCACGCACGCACGCACAGACACACACACAGACCAACACAAACACACACACAGACACACACTCACGCACGCACAAACACACACACAGACACAAGCTCACGCACGCACAGACACACACGCAGACACACAAACACACACACAGACACACGCTCACGCACGCACAGACACACACACAGACCAACACACAGACACACAAGCACACGCAAGCACGCACAGACACACACACAGACCAACACAAACACGCACACAGACCAACACAAACACACACACACACAGACCAACACAAACACACACACAGACCAACACAAACACACACACAGACAAACACAAACACACACACACACCAACACAAACACACACACAGACCAACACAAACACACACACAGACCAACACAAACACACACACAGACCAACACAAACACACACACAGACCAACACAAACACACACACAGACCAACACAAACACACACACAGACCAACACAAACACACACACAGACCAACACAAACACACACACAGACCAACACAAATACACACACAGACACACACACAGACCAACACAAACACACACACAGACCAACACAAACACACACACAGACCAACACAAACACACACACAGACCAACACAAACACACACACAGACCAACACAAACACACACACAGACCAACACACACACAGACACACAAACCAACACAAACACACACACAGACCAACACAAACACACACACAGACCAACACAAACACACACACAGACCAACACGCACACAGACCAACACAAACACACACATAGACCAACACAAACACACTCACAGACACAAACACACAACAGACCAACACAACACACACACAGACCAACACAAACACACACACAGACCAACACAAACACACACACAGACCAACACAAACACACACACACACACAAACACACAACACAAACACACACACACAGACCAACACAAACACACACACAGACACAACACAGACCAACACACACACAGACCAACACAAACACACACACAGACCAACACAACACACACACACACACACACAGACCAACACAAACACACACACAGACACACACACAGACCAACACAAACACACACACAGACACACACACAGACCAACACAAACACACACACAGACCAACACAAACACACACACAGACCAACACAAACACACACACATACACACACACAGACCAACACAAACACACACACATACACACACACAGACCAACACAAACACACACACATACACACACAGACCAACACAAACACACACACATACACACACACAGACCAACACAAACACACACACATACACACACAGACCAACACAAACACACATACAGACACACAGACCACTAGAATGGCTGTAAACAAGGAGCTGTACAGGGCCGTTCACACCCAGAGGCAGCGTGTTTAGTGGGGGGAGACTTCACCGTGGGTAGACTGAAACAGGAAGTACCAAGTACAAGGAGCTGTACAGGGCCGTTCACACCCAGAGGCAGCGTGTTTAGTGGGGGGAGACTTCACCGTGGGTAGACTGAAACAGGAAGTACCAAGTACAAGGAGCTGTACAGGGCCGTTCACACCCAGAGGCAGCGTGTTTAGTGGGGGGAGACTTCACCGTGGGTAGATTGACACAGGAAGTACCAAGTACAAGGAGCTGTACAGGGCCGTTCACACCCAGAGGCAGCGTGTTTAGTGGGGGGAGACTTCACCGTGGGTAGACTGAAACAGGAAGTACCAAGTACAAGGAGCTGTACAGGGCCGTTCACACCCAGAGGCAGCGTGTTTAGTGGGGGGACAATTGGCCCAGCGTCGTCCGGGTTCGGCCGGGGTAGCCCATCATTGGCCCAGCGTCGTCCGGGTTCGGCCAGGGTAGCCCATCATTTTAAATAAGAATTTGTTCTTAACTGACTTGCCTAGTTAAATAAAAGGATAAATAAAAAAATAAAAAAATGAACCACCTGCCTTCCTGTGGTGGCTCTGTGCTGTGTGTTCCTGCCTTCCTGTGGTGGCTCTGTGCTGTGTGTTCCTGCCTTCCTGTGGTGGCTCTGTGCTGTGTGTTCCTGCCTTCCTGTGGTGGCTCTGTGCTGTGTGTTCCTGCCTTCCTGTGGTGGCTCTGTGCTGTGTGTTCCTGCCTTCCTGTGGTGGCTCTGTCCTGTGTGGTGGCTCTGTGCTGTGTGTTCCTGCCTTCCTGTGGTGGCTCTGTGCTGTGTGTTCGTGCCTGTGTGCTGTGTGTTCGTGCCTTCCTGTGGTGGCTCTGTGCTGTGTGTTCCTGCCTTCCTGTGGTGGCTCTGTGCTGTGTGTTTCTGCCTTCCTGTGGTGGCTCTGTGCTGTGTGTTCCTGCCTTCCTGTGGTGGCTCTGTGCTGTGTGTTTCTGCCTTCCTGTGGTGGCTCTGTGCTGTGTGTTCCAGGTGCCTTCCTGTGGTGGCTCTGTGCTGTGTGTTCCTGCCTTCCTGTGGTGGCTCTGTGCTGTGTGTTCCTGTGGTGGCTCTGTGCTGTGTGTTCCTGCCTTCCTGTGGTGGCTCTGTGCTTTGTGTTCCTGCCTTCCTGTGGTGGCTCTGTGCTGTGTGTTTCTGCCTTCCTGTGGTGGCTCTGTGCTGTGTGTTCCAGGTGCCTTCCTGTGGTGGCTCTGTGCTGTGTGTTCCTGCCTTCCTGTGGTGGCTCTGTGCTGTGTGTTCCTGCCTTCCTGTGGTGGCTCTGTGCTGTGTGTTCCAGGTGCCTTCCTGTGGTGGCTCTGTGCTGTGTGTTCCAGGTGCTCTGATGCTCCAAGGCATTACATTCATCAGCGCTAATGGCTTCAGTAGCATTTGATTTGTTTTTCCTAAGTGGTTGGGATATTCCATTAGCTCCGATGAGACACGTTATCCCAATGTGGATGGATTCGGTTATGTGTGATTCAAGTCCATATGTCATCAGCCAATATAGCAGAAGAGAGGAACGGAGGAATGAAAACCACATGTAATGTTTTTTTTTTTTTCAAAACAATATTATGAACTAAATATACATTTCAAAATATAAACTTTGTCAGTCTGTTAGAAAAAAATGCCCCATACGTTTAAAAAAAATTATGTTATTCGAAGGTTTTTGCTTGAAAATGTATTACATACAAATAAATGCATTTCTTAATTCTTTTGAAAAATGACAAAATGTTCTGGTGATTAACGAAAAGCCTGTGGGAAGACTTCTAATGAGGTCATGTTTATAAATGTTTGTCTATGGCTGCTTTCCATCTAGCATAAGTAAAGAGCAGCACAGTTCCACAGCAGCGGCTCTACGATCCCACGTCAAGGGCATTGTTAAAACTTTCTCAGGATCAATCCCAAACTGCACCCTATTCCCTAACATAGTGCACTGCTTTTGACCGGAAACCCTACTACTTTTGAGCAGGGCCCATTGGACTCAGCAGGTCCCATTGGACTCAGCAGGGCCCATTGGACTCAGCAGAGCCCATTGGACTCAGCAGGGCCCATTGGACTCAGCAGGGCCCACTGGTCAAAAGTAATGCACTATAATAGTGGATTAGGTTCAATTTGGGACACTGCCTGTGAGAGCGTTTTCATAAGTAATTTGACAGGATTGTGAGGATTTGTGCCATTAAATGAATTAAAGGACACACGACTCCAGACTGACAGTGGATTCGAGTCTTAATGGGATTAGCTGGAGATGAAATGCTCTGGTCTACAGTCTGTATTATGGAGATTTTCAAGACTTAACTTTGTATTTGTCCCAAATTGCACCCTATTCCCTACATAGTCCACTACTTTTGACGAGAACCCTGTATAGACCATTGTCAAAACTAGTGCACTATATAGGCAATAGGATGCTATTTGGGACAGAGTCTTTGTCTTCAGCTAAACTTTCCTTTTTCCTCTGTATCGACTGACAGAGTAAAGTATAAGACTAGTATCAGACGGTGAAGGGTCATTGAATGTGTTGGACGTGATGCCTGTCAAGTCACTGAACAATCTTGTCAGACTTGTTCCATTTCAGAGTAAAATAGGCAGCTTTACTGTATTCCACTTTGGCATAGTTGTAATTAAAAGACTAAATTTAAATATATAAATGATTTATCTAAGCGGTCATTAAATTGTGAAACCGGGTTCCAACCTGTAATTGAAGCACATAATAGAGAGAGGATCAATCTGACAGGAAACAGAACACAGCTAAATGTCCTACAGAGCAGGACCCCGTTGGCCCAGACGATTGGCCTCTTAAATGGTGGATGGCGTGACGACTAGTGACGGTAGAGACAAAAGGCTCAGGAGTACATAACACTCCATTAGAGACTGTCAGGATAGAAGTACATAACACTCCATTACAGACTGTCAGGATAGAAGTACATAACACTCCATTAGAGACTGTCAGGATAGAAGTACATAACACTACATTAGAGACCGACAGGATAGAAGTACATAACACTCCACTGGAGACTGACACCAACTGTCAGGATAGAAGTACATAACACTACATTACAGACTGTCAGGATAGAAGTACATAACACTCCATTAGAGACTGTCAGGATAGAAGTACATAACACTACATTAGAGACCGACAGGATAGAAGTACATAACACTCCATTAGAGACTGACAGGATAGTCAGGATAGAAGTACATAACACTCCATTAGAGACTGACAGGATAGAAGTACATAACACTCCATTAGAGACTGACAGGATAGTCAGGATAGAAGTACATAACACTCCATTAGAGACTGACGGGATAGTCAGGATAGAAGTACATAACACTCCATTAGAGACTGACACCACCTGTCAGGATAGAAGTACATAACACTACATTAGAGACTGACAGGATAGAAGTACATAACACTCCATTAGAGACTGACAGGATAGTCAGGATAGAAGTACATAACACTCCATTAGAGACTGACACCACCTGTCAGGATAGAAGTACGTAACACTACATTAGAGACTGACCCCAACTGTCACGATAGAAGTACATAACACTCCATTAGAGACTGACACCAACTGTCAGGATAGTCAGAATATAAGTACATAACACTACATTAGAGACTGCCAGGATTGTCAGGATAGAAGTACATAACACCCCACTAGAGACTGACACGAACTGTCAGGAGAGAAGTACATACCACTCTATTAGAGACTGACACCAACTGTCAGGATAGTCAGGATAGAAGTGCATACCACTCCATTAGAGACTGACACCAACTGTCAGGATAGAAGTACATAACACTACATTACAGACTGACAGGATAGAAGTACATAACACTACATTAGAGACTGACAGGATAGAAGTACATAACACACCATTAGAGACTGACAGGATAGAAGTACATAACACTCCATTAGAGACTGACATGATAGAAGTACATAACACTCCATTAGAGACTGTCAGGATAGAAGTACATAACACTCCATTAGAGACTGTCAGGATAGAAGTACATAACACTCCATTAGAGACTGTCAGGATAGAAGTACATAACACTCCATTAGAGACTGACAGGATAGAAGTACATAACACTCCATTAGAGACTGACAGGATAGTCAGGATAGAAGTACATAACACTCCATTAGAGACTGACAGGATAGTCAGGATAGAAGTACATAACACTCCATTAGAGACTGACACCACCTGTCAGGATAGAAGTACATAACACTACATTAGAGACTGACAGGATAGAAGTACATAACACTCCATTAGAGACTGACACCACCTGTCAGGATAGAAGTACATAACACTACATTAGAGACTGACAGGATAGAAATACATAACACTCCATTAGAGACTGTCAGGATAGAAGTACATAACACTCCATTAGAGACTGTCAGGATAGAAGTACATAACACTCCATTAGAGACTGTCAGGATAGAAGTACATAACACTCAATTAGAGACTGACAGGATAGTCAGGATAGAAGTACATAACACTACATTAGAGACTGACACCAACTGTCAGGATAGAAGTACATAACACTACATTACAGACTGTCAGGATAGAAGTACATAACACTCCATTAGAGACTGTCAGGATAGAAGTACATAACACTACATTAGAGACCGACAGGATAGAAGTACATAACACTCCACTGGAGACTGACACCAACTGTCAGGATAGAAGTACATAACACTCCATTAGAGACTGACACCAACTGTCAGGATAGAAGTACATAACACTCCATTAGAGACTGACACCAACTGTCAGGATAGAAGTACATAACACTACATTAGAGACTGACAGGATAGAAGTACATAACACACCATTAGAGACTGACAGGATAGAAGTACATAACACTCCATTAGAGACTGACATGATAGAAGTACATAACACTCCATTAGAGACTGTCAGGATAGAAGTACATAACACTCCATTAGAGACTGTCAGGATAGAAGTACATAACACTCCATTAGAGACTGTCAGGATAGAAGTACATAACACTCCATTAGAGACTGACAGCATAGAAGTACATAACACTCCATTAGAGACTGACAGGATAGTCAGGATAGAAGTACATAACACTCCATTAGAGACTGACAGGATAGTCAGGATAGAAGTACATAACACTCCATTAGAGACTGACACCACCTGTCAGGATAGAAGTACATAACACTACATTAGAGACTGACAGGATAGAAGTACATAACACTCCATTAGAGACTGACACCACCTGTCAGGATAGAAGTACATAACAATACATTAGAGACTGACAGGATAGAAGTACATAACACTCCATTAGAGACTGTCAGGATAGAAGTACATAACACTCCATTAGAGACTGTCAGGATAGAAGTACATAACACTCCATTAGAGACTGTCAGGATAGAAGTACATAACACTCAATTAGAGACTGACAGGATAGTCAGGATAGAAGTACATAACACTACATTAGAGACTGACACCAACTGTCAGGATAGAAGTACATAACACTACATTACAGACTGTCAGGATAGAAGTACATAACACTCCATTAGAGACTGTCAGGATAGAAGTACATAACACTACATTAGAGACCGACAGGATAGAAGTACATAACACTCCACTGGAGACTGACACCAACTGTCAGGATAGAAGTACATAACACTCCATTAGAGACTGACACCAACTGTCAGGATAGAAGTACATAACACTCCATTAGAGACTGACACCAACTGTCAGGATAGAAGTACATAACACTCCATTAGAGACTGACAGGATAGTCAGGATAGAAGTACATAACACTCCATTAGAGACTGACATGATAGAAGTACATAACACACCATTAGAGACTGTCAGGATAGAAGTACATAACACGCCATTAGAGACTGTCAGGATAGAAGTACATACCACTCCATTAGAGACTGACAGGGTAGAAGTACATAACACTCCATTAGAGACTGACAGGATAGAAGTACATAACACTCCATTAGAGACTGTCAGGATAGAAGTACATAACACATCATTAGAGACTGTCAGGATAGAAGTACATAACACTCCATTAGAGACTGACAGGATAGAAGTACATAACACTCCATTAGAGACTGACAGGATAGAAGTATATAACACTCCATTAGAGACTGTCAGGATAGAAGTACATACCACTCCATTAGAGACTGACAGGATAGTCAGGATAGAAGTACATAACACTCCATTAGAGACTGACAGGATAGTCAGGATAGAAGTACATAAGACTCCATTAGAGACTGACAGGATAGTCAGGATAGAAGTACATAACACTACATTAGAGACTGACACCACCTGTCAGGATAGAAGTACATAACACTACATTAGAGACTGACAGGATAGAAGTACATAACACTCCATTAGAGACTGACAGGATAGAAGTACATAACACTCCATTAGAGACTGTCAGGATAGAAGTACATAACACTCCATTAGAGACTGACAGGATAGAAGTACATAACACTCCATTAGAGACTGACAGGATAGAAGTACATAACACTCCATTAGAGACTGACAGGATAGAAGGACATAACACTCCATTAGAGACTGTCAGGATAGAAGTACATAACACTCCATTAGAGACTGTCAGGATAGAAGTACATAACACACCATTAGAGACTGTCAGGATAGAAGTACATAACACTCCATTAGAGACTGACAGGATAGAAGTACATAACACTCCATTAGAGACTGACAGGATAGAAGTACATAACACACCATTAGAGACTGACAGGATAGAAGTACATAACACTCCATTAGAGACTGACAGGATAGAAGTACATAACACTCCATTAGAGACTGACAGGATAGAAGTACATAACACTCCATTAGAGATTGTCAGGATAGAAGTACATAACACTCCATTAGAGACTGACAGGATAGAAGTACATAACACTCCATTAGAGATTGTCAGGATAGAAGTGCATAACACTCCATTAGAGACTGTCAGGATAGAAGTACATAACACTCCACTGGAGACTGACACCAACTGTCAGGATAGAAGTACATAACACTCCATTAGAGACTGACACCAACTGTCAGGATAGAAGTACATAACACTCCACTGGAGACTGACACCAACTGTCAGGATAGAAGTACATAACACTCCATTAGAGACTGACAGGATAGAAGTACATAACACTCCATTAGAGACTGACAGGATAGAAGTACATAACACACCATTAGAGACTGTCAGGATAGAAGTACATAACACACCATTAGAGACTGTCAGGATAGAAGTACATAAAACTCCATTAGAGACTGACAGGATAGAAGTACATAACACTCCATTAGAGACTGACAGGATAGAAGTACATAACACTACATTAGAGACTGACACCAACTGTCAGGATAGAAGTACGTAACACTACATTAGAGACTGACACCAACTGTCAGGATAGAAGTACATAACACTCCATTAGAGACTGACAGGATAGAAGTACATACCACTCCATTAGAGACTGACAGGATAGAAGTACATAACACACCACTAGAGACTGTCAGGATAGAAGTACATAACACACCATTAGAGACTGTCAGGATAGAAGTACATAACACTCCATTAGAGACTGACAGGGTAGAAGTACATAACACCCCATTAGAGACTGACAGGATAGAAGTACATAACACTCCATTAGAGACTGTCAGGATAGAAGTACATAACACACCATTAGAGACTGTCAGGATAGAAGTACATAACACTCCATTAGAGACTGACAGGATAGAAGTACATAACACTCCATTAGAGACTGACAGGATAGAAGTACATAACACTCCATTAGAGACTGTCAGGATAGAAGTACATAACACTCCATTAGAGACTGACAGGATAGTCAGGATAGAAGTACATAACACTCCATTAGAGACTGACAGGATAGTCAGGATAGAAGTACATAACACTCCATTAGAGACTGACAGGATAGTCAGGATAGAAGTACATAACACTACATTAGAGACTGACACCACCTGTCAGGATAGAAGTACATAACACTACATTAGAGACTGACACCACCTGTCAGGATAGAAGTACATAACACTCCATTAGAGACTGACAGGATAGAAGTACATAACACTCCATTAGAGACTGTCAGGATAGAAGTACATAACACTCCATTAGAGACTGACAGGATAGAAGTACATAACACTCCATTAGAGACTGACAGGATAGTCAGGATAGAAGTACATAACACTACATTAGAGACTGACACCAACTGTCAGGATAGAAGTACATAACACTACATTACAGACTGTCAGGATAGAAGTACATAACACTCCATTAGAGACTGTCAAATAGAAGTACATAACACTACATTAGAGACCGACAGGATAGAAGTACATAACACTCCACTGGAGACTGACACCAACTGCCAGGATAGAAGTACATAACACTCCATTAGAGACTGACACCAACTGTCAGGATAGAGGTACATAACACTCCACTACAGACTGACACCAACTGTCAGGATAGAAGTACATAACACCCCATTAGAGACTGACACCAACTGTAAGGATAGAAGTACATAACACTCCATTAGAGACTGTCAAATAGAAGTACATAACACTCCATTAGAGACTGACACCAACTGTCAGGATAGAGGTACATAACACTCCACTAGAGACTGACACCAACTGTCAGGATAGAAGTACGTAACACTACATTAGAGACTGACACCAACTGTCAGGATAGAAGTACATAACACTCTATTAGAGACTGACACCAACTGTCAGGATAGAAGTACATAACACTCCATTAGAGACTGACACCAACTGTCAGGATAGAAGTACATAACACTCCATTAGAGACTGACCCCAACTGTCAGGATAGAAGTACATAACACTCCATTAGAGACTGACACCAACTGTCAGGATAGAAGTACATGACACTCCATTAGAGACTGACACCAACTGTCAGGATAGAAGTACATAACACTCCATTAGAGACTGACACCAACTGTCAGGATAGAAGTACATAACACTACATTAGAGACTGACACCAACTGTCAGGATAGAAGTACATAACACTCCACTGGAGACTGACACCAAATGTCAGGATAGAAGTACATAACACTCCATTCGAGACTGACACCAACTGTCAGGATAGAAGTACATAACACTCCACTGGGGACTGACACCAACTGTCAGGATAGAAGTACATAACACTCCATTAGAGACTGTCAGGATAGAAGTACATAAAACACCATTAGAGACTGTCAGGATAGAAGTACATAACACTCCATTAGAGACTGACAGGATAGAAATACATAACACTCCATTAGAGACTGACAGGATAGAAGTACATAACACTCCATTAGAGACTGACAGGATAGTCAGCATAGAAGTACATAACACTCCATTAGAGACTGACAGGATAGTCAGGATAGAAGTACATAACACTCCATTAGAGACCGACAGGATAGTCAGGATAGAAGTACATAACACTCCATTAGAGACTGACAGGATAGTCAGGATAGAAGTACATAACACTCCATTAGAGACTGACACCACCTGTCAGGATAGAAGTACATAACACTACATTAGAGACTGACAGGATAGAAGTACATAACACTCCATTAGAGACTGACAGGATATAAGTACATAACACTCCATTAGAGACTGTCAGGATAGAAGTACATAACACTCCATTAGAGACTGACAGGATAGAAGTACATAACACTCCATTAGAGACTGACAGGATAGTCAGGATATAAGTACATAACACTACATTAGAGACTGACACCAACTGTCAGGATAGAAGTACATAACACTACATTACAGACTGTCAGGATAGAAGTACATAACACTCCATTAGAGACTGTCAAATAGAAGTACATAACACTACATTAGAGACCGACAGGATAGAAGTACATGACACTCCACTGGAGACTGACACCAACTGCCAGGATAGAAGTACATAACACTCCATTAGAGACTGACACCAACTGTCAGGATAGAGGTACATAACACTCCACTAGAGACTGACACCAACTGTCAGGATAGAAGTACATAACACTCCATTAGAGACTGACACCAACTGTCAGGATAGAAGTACATAACACTCCATTAGAGACTGACACCAACTGTCAGGATAGAAGTACATAACACTCCATTAGAGACTGACACCAACTGTCAGGATAGAAGTACATAACACTCCATTAGAGACTGACACCAACTGTCAGGATAGAAGTACATAACACTACATTAGAGACTGACACCAACTGTCAGGATAGAAGTACATAACACTACATTACAGACTGACACCACCTGTCAGGATAGTCAGGATAGAAGTACATAACACTCCATTAGAGACTGTCAAATAGAAGTACATAACACTACATTAGAGACCGACAGGATAGAAGTACATAACACTCCACTGGAGACTGACACCAACTGCCAGGATAGAAGTACATAACACTCCATTAGAGACTGACACCAACTGTCAGGATAGAGGTACATAACACTCCACTAGAGACTGACACCAACTGTCAGGATAGAAGTACATAACACTCCATTAGAGACTGACACCAACTGTCAGGATAGAAGTACATAACACTACATTAGAGACTGACACCAACTGTCAGGATAGAAGTACATAACACTACATTAGAGACTGACACCAACTGTCAGGATAGAAGTACATAACACTCCACTGGAGACTGACACCAACTGTCAGGATAGAAGTACATAACACTCCATTCGAGACTGACACCAACTGTCAGGATAGAAGTACATAACACTCCATTAGAGACTGACAGGATAGAAGTATATAACACTCCATTAGAGACTGTCAGGATAGAAGTACATAACACTCCATTAGAGACTGACAGGATAGAAGTACATAACACTCCATTAGAGACTGACAGGATAGAAGTACATAACACTCCATTAGAGACTGACAGGATAGTCAGGATAGAAGTACATAACACTCCATTAGAGACTGACAGGATAGTCAGGATAGAAGTACATAACACTCCATTAGAGACTGACACCACCTGTCAGGATAGAAGTACATAACACTACATTAGAGACTGACAGGATAGAAGTACATAACACTCCATTAGAGACTGACAGGATAGAAGTACATAACACTCCATTAGAGACTGTCAGGATAGAAGTACATAACACTCCATTAGAGACTGACAGGATAGAAGTACATAACACTCCATTAGAGACTGACAGGATAGAAGTACATAACACTCCATTAGAGACTGACATGATAGTCAGGATAGAAGTACATAACACTCCATTAGAGACTGACACCACCTGTCAGGATAGAAGTACATAACACTACATTAGAGACTGACAGGATAGAAGTACATAACACTCCATTAGAGACTGACAGGATAGAAGTACATAACACTCCATTAGAGACTGTCAGGATAGAAGTACATAACACTCCATTAGAGACGGACAGGATAGAAGTACATAACACTCCATTAGAGACTGACAGGATAGTCCGGATAGAAGTACATAACACTACATTAGAGACTGACACCAACTGTCAGGATAGAAGTACATAACACTCCATTAGAGACTGTCAGGATAGAAGTACATGACACTCCATTAGAGACTGTCAGGATATAAGTACATAACACTCCACTGGAGACTGCCACCAACTGTCAGGATAGAAGTACAAAACACTCCATTAGAGACTGTCAGGATAGAAGTACATAACACTCCATTAGAGACTGACACCAACTGTCAGGATATAAGTACATAACACTACATTACAGACTGACACCAACTGTCAGGATAGAAGTACATAACACTACATTAGAGACTGACACCAACTGTCAGGATAGAAGTACATAACACTCAATTAGAGACTGACACCAACTGTCAGGATAGAAGTACATAACACTCCATTAGAGACTGACACCAACTGTCAGGATAGAAGTACATAACACTACATTAGAGACTGACCCCAACTGTCACGATAGAAGTACATAACACTCCATTAGAGACTGACACCAACTGTCAGGATAGTCAGAATATAAGTACATAACACTACATTAGAGACTGCCAGGATTGTCAGGATAGAAGTACATAACACCCCACTAGAGACTGACACGAACTGTCAGGAGAGAAGTACATACCACTCTATTAGAGACTGACACCAACTGTCAGGATAGTCAGGATAGAAGTGCATACCACTCCATTAGAGACTGACACCAACTGTCAGGATAGAAGTACATAACACTACATTACAGACTGTCAGGATAGAAGTACATAACACTCCATTAGAGACTGTCAAATAGAAGTACATAACACTACATTAGAGACCGACAGGATAGAAGTACATGACACTCCACTGGAGACTGACACCAACTGCCAGGATAGAAGTACATAACACTCCATTAGAGACTGACACCAACTGTCAGGATAGAGGTACATAACACTCCACTAGAGACTGACACCAACTGTCAGGATAGAAGTACATAACACTCCATTAGAGACTGACACCAACTGTCAGGATAGAAGTACATAACACTCCATTAGAGACTGACACCAACTGTCAGGATAGAAGTACATAACACTCCATTAGAGACTGACACCAACTGTCAGGATATAAGTACATAACACTCCATTAGAGACTGACACCAACTGTCAGGATAGAAGTACATAACACTACATTAGAGACTGACACCAACTGTCAGGATAGAAGTACATAACACTACATTACAGACTGACACCACCTGTCAGGATAGTCAGGATAGAAGTACATAACACTCCATTAGAGACTGTCAAATAGAAGTACATAACACTACATTAGAGACCGACAGGATAGAAGTACATAACACTCCACTGGAGACTGACACCAACTGCCAGGATAGAAGTACATAACACTCCATTAGAGACTGACACCAACTGTCAGGATAGAGGTACATAACACTCCACTAGAGACTGACACCAACTGTCAGGATAGAAGTACATAACACTCCATTAGAGACTGACACCAACTGTCAGGATAGAAGTACATAACACTACATTAGAGACTGACACCAACTGTCAGGATAGAAGTACATAACACTCCACTGGAGACTGACACCAACTGTCAGGATAGAAGTACATAACACTCCATTCGAGACTGACACCAACTGTCAGGATAGAAGTACATAACACTCCATTAGAGACTGACAGGATAGAAGTATATAACACTCCATTAGAGACTGTCAGGATAGAAGTACATAACACTCCATTAGAGACTGACAGGATAGAAGTACATAACACTCCATTAGAGACTGACAGGATAGAAGTACATAACACTCCATTAGAGACGGACAGGATAGTCAGGATAGAAGTACATAACACTCCATTAGAGACTGACAGGATAGTCAGGATAGAAGTACATAACACTCCATTAGAGACTGACACCACCTGTCAGGATAGAAGTACATAACACTACATTAGAGACTGACAGGATAGAAGTACATAACACTCCATTAGAGACTGACAGGATAGAAGTACATAACACTCCATTAGAGACTGTCAGGATAGAAGTACATAACACTCCATTAGAGACTGACAGGATAGAAGTACATAACACTCCATTAGAGACTGACAGGATAGAAGTACATAACACTCCATTAGAGACTGACATGATAGTCAGGATAGAAGTACATAACACTCCATTAGAGACTGACACCACCTGTCAGGATAGAAGTACATAACACTACATTAGAGACTGACAGGATAGAAGTACATAACACTCCATTAGAGACTGACAGGATAGAAGTACATAACACTCCATTAGAGACTGTCAGGATAGAAGTACATAACACTCCATTAGAGACTGACAGGATAGAAGTACATAACACTCCATTAGAGACTGACAGGATAGTCCAATAGAAGTACATAACACTACATTAGAGACTGACACCAACTGTCAGGATAGAAGTACATAACACTCCATTAGAGACTGTCAGGATAGAAGTACATGACACTCCATTAGAGACTGTCAGGATATAAGTACATAACACTCCACTGGAGACTGCCACCAACTGTCAGGATAGAAGTACAAAACACTCCATTAGAGACTGTCAGGATAGAAGTACATAACACTCCATTAGAGACTGACACCAACTGTCAGGATATAAGTACATAACACTACATTACAGACTGACACCAACTGTCAGGATAGAAGTACATAACACTACATTAGAGACTGACACCAACTGTCAGGATAGAAGTACATAACACTCAATTAGAGACTGACACCAACTGTCAGGATAGAAGTACATAACACTCCATTAGAGACTGACACCAACTGTCAGGATAGAAGTACGTAACACTACATTAGAGACTGACCCCAACTGTCACGATAGAAGTACATAACACTCCATTAGAGACTGACACCAACTGTCAGGATAGTCAGAATATAAGTACATAACACTACATTAGAGACTGCCAGGATTGTCAGGATAGAAGTACATAACACCCCACTAGAGACTGACACGAACTGTCAGGAGAGAAGTACATACCACTCTATTAGAGACTGACACCAACTGTCAGGATAGTCAGGATAGAAGTGCATACCACTCCATTAGAGACTGACACCAACTGTCAGGATATAAGTACATAACACTACATTACAGACTGACACCAACTGTCAGGATAGAAGTACATAACACTACATTAGAGACTGACACCAACTATCAGGATAGAAGTACATAACACTACATTAGAGACTGACACCAACTGTCAGGATATAAGTACATAACACTACATTACAGACTGACACCAACTGTCAGGATAGAAGTACATAACACTACATTAGAGACTGACACCAACTGTCAGGATATAAGTACATAACACTACATTACAGACTGACACCAACTGTCAGGATAGAAGTACATAACACTACATTAGAGACTGACACCAACTGCCAGGATAGAAGTACATAACACTACATTAGAGACTGACACCAACTGTCAGGATAGTCAGGATAGAAGTACATAACACTACATTAGAGACTGACACCAACTGTCAGGATAGAGGTACATAACACTCCACTAGAGACTGACACCAACTGTCAGGATAGAAGTACATAACACTCCATTAGAGACTGACACCAACTGTCAGGATAGAAGTACATAACACTCCATTAGAGACTGACACCAACTGTCAGGATATAAGTACATAACACTCCATTAGAGACTGACACCAACTGTCAGGATAGAAGTACATAACACTACATTAGAGACTGACACCACCTGTCAGGATAGAAGTACATAACACTACATTACAGACTGACACCACCTGTCAGGATAGTCAGGATAGAAGTACATAACACTCCATTAGAGACTGTCAAATAGAAGTACATAACACTACATTAGAGACCGACAGGATAGAAGTACATAACACTCCACTGGAGACTGACACCAACTGCCAGGATAGAAGTACATAACACTCCATTAGAGACTGACACCAACTGTCAGGATAGAGGTACATAACACTCCACTAGAGACTGACACCAACTGTCAGGATAGAAGTACATAACACTCCATTAGAGACTGACACCAACTGTCAGGATAGAAGTACATAACACTACATTAGAGACTGACACCAACTGTCAGGATAGAAGTACATAACACTCCACTGGAGACTGACACCAACTGTCAGGATAGAAGTACATAACACTCCATTCGAGACTGACACCAACTGTCAGGATAGAAGTACATAACACTCCATTAGAGACTGACAGGATAGAAGTACATAACACTCCATTAGAGACTGACAGGATAGAAGTACATAACACTCCATTAGAGACTGACATGATAGTCAGGATAGAAGTACATAACACTCCATTAGAGACTGACACCACCTGTCAGGATAGAAGTACATAACACTACATTAGAGACTGACAGGATAGAAGTACATAACACTCCATTAGAGACTGACAGGATAGAAGTACATAACACTCCATTAGAGACTGTCAGGATAGAAGTACATAACACACCATTAGAGACTGACAGGATAGAAGTACATAACACTCCATTAGAGACTGACAGGATAGTCCGGATAGAAGTACATAACACTACATTAGAGACTGACACCAACTGTCAGGATAGAAGTACATAACACTCCATTAGAGACTGTCAGGATAGAAGTACATAACACTCCATTAGAGACTGTCAGGATAGAAGTACATAACACTCCACTGGAGACTGCCATGTCAGGATAGAAGTACATAACACTCCATTAGAGACTGTCAGGATATAAGTACATAACACTCCATTAGAGACTGACACCAACTGTCAGGATATAAGTACATAACACTACATTACAGACTGACACCAACTGTCAGGATAGAAGTACATAACACTACATTAGAGACTGACACCAACTGTCAGGATAGAAGTACATAACACTCCATTAGAGACTGACACCAACTGTCAGGATAGAAGTACATAACACTCCATTAGAGACTGACACCAACTGTCAGGATAGAAGTACGTAACACTACATTAGAGACTGACCCCAACTGTCACGATAGAAGTACATAACACTCCATTAGAGACTGACACCAACTGTCAGGATAGTCAGAATATAAGTACATAACACTACATTAGAGACTGCCAGGATTGTCAGGATAGAAGTACATAACACCACACTAGAGACTGACACGAACTGTCAGGAGAGAAGTACATACCACTCTATTAGAGACTGACACCAACTGTCAGGATAGTCAGGATATAAGTACATAACACTACATTAGAGACTGCCAGGATTGTCAGGATAGAAGTACATAACACCACACTAGAGACTGACACGAACTGTCAGGAGAGAAGTACATACCACTCCATTAGAGACTGACACCAACTGTCAGGATAGAATTACATAACACTCCATTCGAGACTGACACCAACTGCCAGGATAGTCAGGATATAAATACATAACACTCCATTAGAGACTGACACCAACTGTCAGGATATAAGTACATAACACTACATTACAGACTGACACCAACTGTCAGGATAGAAGTACATAACACTACATTAGAGACTGACACCAACTGTCAGGATATAAGTACATAACACTACATTACAGACTGACACCAACTGTCAGGATAGAAGTACATAACACTACATTAGAGACTGACACCAACTGTCAGGATCGAAGTACATAACACTACATTACAGACTGACACCAACTGTCAGGATAGAAGTACATAACACTACATTAGAGACTGACACCAACTGTCAGGATATAAGTACATAACACTACATTACAGACTGACACCAACTGTCAGGATAGAAGTACATAACACTACATTAGAGACTGACACCAACTGTCAGGATAGAAGTACATAACACTCCATTAGAGACTGACACCAACTGTCAGGATAGAAGTACATAACACTCCATTAGAGACTGACACCAACTGTCAGGATAGAAGTACATAACACTCCATTAGAGACTGACACCAACTGTCAGGATAGAAGTACATAACACTACATTAGAGACTGACACCAACTGTCAGGATAGAAGTACATAACACTCCACTGGAGACTGACACCAACTGTCAGGATAGAAGTACATAACACTCCATTAGAGACTGTCAGGATAGAAGTACATAACACTCCATTAGAGACTGACAGGATAGAAGTACATAACACTCCATTAGAGACTGTCAGGATAGAAGTACATAACACTCCATTAGAGACTGACAGGATAGAAGTACATAACACTCCATTAGAGACTGACAGGATAGAAGTACATAACACTCCATTAGAGACTGACAGGATAGAAGTACATAACACTCCACTGGAGACTGACACCAACTGCCAGGATAGAAGTACATAACACTCCATTAGAGACTGACACCACCTGTCAGGATAGAAGTACATAACACTACATTAGAGACTGACAGGATAGAAGTACATAACACTCCATTAGAGACTGACAGGATAGAAGTACATAACACTCCATTAGAGACTGTCAGGATAGAAGTACATAACACGCCATTAGAGACTGACAGGATAGAAGTACATAACACTCCATTAGAGACTGACAGGATAGTCCGGATAGAAGTACATAACACTACATTAGAGACTGACACCAACTGTCAGGATAGAAGTACATAACACTCCATTAGAGACTGTCAGGATAGAAGTACATAACACTCCATTAGAGACTGTCAGGATAGAAGTACATAACACTCCACTGGAGACTGCCACCAACTGTCAGGATAGAAGTACATAACACTCCATTAGAGACTGTCAGGATAGAAGTACATAACACTCCATTAGAGACTGACACCAACTGTCAGGATATAAGTACATAACACTACATTACAGACTGACACCAACTGTCAGGATAGAAGTACATAACACTACATTAGAGACTGACACCAACTGTCAGGATAGAAGTACATAACACTCCATTAGAGACTGACACCAACTGTCAGGATAGAAGTACATAACACTCCATTAGAGACTGACACCAACTGTCAGGATAGAAGTACGTAACACTACATTAGAGACTGACCCCAACTGTCACGATAGAAGTACATAACACTCCATTAGAGACTGACACCAACTGTCAGGATAGTCAGAATATAAGTACATAACACTACATTAGAGACTGCCAGGATTGTCAGGATAGAAGTACATAACACCCCACTAGAGACTGACACGAACTGTCAGGAGAGAAGTACATACCACTCTATTAGAGACTGACACCAACTGTCAGGATAGTCAGGATAGAAGTGCATACCACTCCATTAGAGACTGACACCAACTGTCAGGATAGAATTACATAACACTCCACAGGATAGAGACTGACACCAACTAGAGACTGACAGGATAGAAGTACATAACACTCCATTAGAGACTGACACAACTAGTCAGGATAGAAGTACATAACACTCCATTAGAGACTGACACCACCTGTCAGGATAGAAGTACATAACACTACATTATTAGGAGACTGACACTCAACTGACAGGATAGAAGTACATAACACTACATTACAGACTGACACCAACTGTCAGGATAGAAGTACATAACACTCCATTAGAGACTGACAGGATAGTCATTAGAGACTGACACCAACTGCCAGGATAGAAGTACATAACACTTAGAGATTAGAGACTGACACCAACTGTCAGGATAGAAGTACATAACACTCCATTAGAGACTGACACCAACTGTCAGGATAGAAGTACATAACACTCCATTAGAGACTGACAGGATAGAAGTACATAACACTCCATTAGAGACTGACACCAACTGTCAGGATATAAGTACATAACACTACATTAGAGACTGACACCAACTGTCAGGATAGAAGTACATAACACTACATTAGAGACTGACACCAACTCAGGATAGAAGTACATAACACTCCATTAGAGACTGACACCAACTGTCAGGATAGAAGTACATAACACTCCATTAGAGACTGTCAGGATAGAAGTACAACTGTCAGGATAGAAGTACATAACACTCCATTAGAGACTGACACCAACTGTCAGGATAGAAGTACATAACACTACATTAGAGACTGACACCAACTGTCAGGATAGAAGTACATAACACTCCATTAGAGACTGACACCAACTGTCAGGATAGAAGTACATAACACTCCATTAGAGACTGACACCAACTGGATAGTCAGGATAGAAGTACATAACATTAGAGACTGACACCAACTGTCAGGATAGAATTACATAACACTCCATTAGAGACTGACACCAACTGTCAGGATAGAAGTACATAACACTCCATTAGAGACTGACACCAACTGTCAGGATAGAAGTACATAACACTACATTAGAGACTGACACCAACTGTCAGGATAGAAGTACATAACACTACATTAGAGACTGACACCAACTGTCAGGATAGAAGTACATAACACTCTATTAGAGACTGACACCAACTGTCAGGATAGAAGTACATAACACTCCATTAGAGACTGACACCAACTGTCAGGATAGAAGTACATAACACTACATTAGAGACTGACACCAACTGGGATAGAAGTACATAACACTACATTAGAGACTGACACCAACTGTCAGGATAGAAGTACATAACACTCCATTAGAGACTGACACCAACTGTCAGGATAGAAGTACATAACACTACATTAGAGACTGACACCAACTGTCAGGATAGAAGTACATAACACTCCATTAGAGACTGACAGGATAGAAGTACATAACACTCCATTAGAGACTGTCAGGATAGAAGTACATAACACTCCATTAGAGACTGACAGGATAGAAGTACATAACACTCCATTAGAGACTGACAGTCAGGATAGAAGTACATAACACTCCATTAGAGACTGACAGGACTGTCAGGATAGAAGTACATAACACTCCATTAGAGACTGACACCAACTGTCAGGATAGAAGTACATAACACTCCATTAGAGACTGACACCAACTCTGTCAGGATAGAAGTACATAACACTCCATTAGAGACTGACAGGATAGAAGTACATAACACTCCATTAGAGACTGACAGGATAGAAGTACATAACACTCATTAGAGACTGACAGGATAGTCAGGATAGAAGTACATAACACTCCATTAGAGACTGACATAGTCAGATAGAAGTACATACCACTCCATTAGAGACTGACACCACCTGTCAGGATAGAAGTACATAACACTCCATTAGAGACTGACAGGATAGAAGTACATAACACTCCATTAGAGACTGACAGGATAGAAGTACATAACACTCCATTAGAGACTGAGATAGAAGTACATAACACCCATTAGAGACTGACAGGATAGAAGTACATAACACTCCATTAGAGACTGACAGGATAGTCAGGATAGAAGTACATAACACTCCATTAGAGACTGACACCAACTGTCAGGATAGAAGTACATAACACTCCATTAGAGACTGTCAGGATAGAAGTACATAACACTCCATTAGAGACTGTCAGGATAGAAGTACATAACACTCCATTAGAGACTGTCAGGATAGAAGTACATAACACTCCATTAGAGACTGTCAGGATAGAAGTACATAACACTCCATTAGAGACTGACAGGATAGAAGTACATAACACTACATTAGAGACTGACACCAACTGTCAGGATAGAAGTACATAACACTCCATTAGAGACTGACACCAACTGTCAGGATAGAAGTACATAACACTCCATTAGAGACTGACACCAACTGTCAGAAGTACATAACACTCCATTAGAGACTGACACCAACTGTCAGGATAGAAGTACATAACACTCCATTAGAGACTGACCAACTGTCAGGATAGAAGTACATAACACTCCATTAGAGACTGACACCAACTGTCAGGATAGTCAAGTACATAACACTACATTAGAGACTGACACCAACTGTCAGGATAGAAGTACATAACACTCCATTAGAGACTGACACCAACTGTCAGGATAGAAGTACATAACACTCCATTAGAGACTGACACCAACTGCCAGGATAGAAGTATAACACTACATTAGAGACTGACACCAACTGTCAGGATAGAAGTACATAACACTCCATTAGAGACTGACACCAACTGTCAGGATAGAAGTACATAACACTACATTAGAGACTGACACCAACTGTCAGGATAGAAGTACATAACACTCCATTAGAGACTGACACCAACTGTCAGGATATAAGTACATAACACTCCATTAGAGACTGACACCAACTGTCAGGATAGAAGTACATAACACTACATTAGAGACTGACACCAACTGTCAGGATAGAAGTACATAACACTACATTAGAGACTGACACCAACTATCAGGATAGAAGTACATAACACTACATTAGAGACTGACACCAACTGTCAGGATATAAGTACATAACACTACATTACAGACTGACACCAACTGTCAGGATAGAAGTACATAACACTACATTAGAGACTGACACCAACTGTCAGGATATAAGTACATAACACTACATTACAGACTGACACCAACTGTCAGGATAGAAGTACATAACACTACATTAGAGACTGACACCAACTGTCAGGATATAAGTACATAACACTACATTACAGACTGACACCAACTGTCAGGATAGAAGTACATAACACTACATTAGAGACTGACACCAACTGTCAGGATATAAGTACATAACACTACATTAGAGACTGACACCAACTGTCAGGATAGAAGTACATAACACTACATTAGAGACACCAACTGTCAGGATATAGTACATAACACTACATTACAGACTGACACCAACTGTCAGGATAGAAGTACATAACACTCAGGACTGACACCAACTGTCAGGATAGTACATAACACTACATTAGAGACTGACACCAACTGTCAGGATAGAAGTACATAACACTACATTAGAGACTGACACCAACTGTCAGGATAGTCAGGATAGAAGTACATAACACTACATTAGAGACTGACACCAACTGTCAGGATAGTCAGGATAGAAGTACATAACACTCCACTAGAGACTGACACCAACTGTCAGGATAGTCAGGATAGAAGTACTTCCGATCAGACAAACGTTCCTTGCCACTTCTAGACTAAATGATTTAGCAGACAATGGTTTTATTAAAACGAGTACTTTCCCTCACGGAAGGCAGGAAGTAGTGATGCACTCTTTAAAAGTTAACCAGCTCTACGTTGACACAGCGAATGGGACGTTCATACTGCATTTTAGGGGTGATGTATAATTTAACGTTATACATCACTGATATTTCATAATTTACCAGATATATCACACCAGGCTTCACTGCTATTAAAACCACATGCTATTTTCCTGTACTGTGAGGTCATTAGAGACCCATGTGATCTATGATTGGTGCACAGAGTTCAGATCATTAAGAAAAACACATGTTCACTAGCTCTCAGAGAGATGCTCATCTATACTGCTCCGTGGTGATCAACGTGGACATTTACAGAGTGAGAAGCTCGATTGTTTCTGTCCCTATGCGGTGTGTGTGTTTGCTAATGTTTTTCAGGTTCATGGCTGAAAAATAATGTGGACAATAGCTAAGTGAGTTGGGATTTCCATGCATCGGCAGGACAGAACAGCAGCATCCGGTAAGATCCGTGAGGAGTGTGTCTCTTTGTCAACAAAGACTAGAGGTTCAGCTCCAGAGTTAGAATACATCATGGTCAAGCTGTAGACTACACTATTTACCAAGAGATTTTTCATAGGTATTTATTTACCACCACAAACCGATGCTGACATTAAGACCTCACTCAAAGAGATATTACTTCTGTGTCTTTTACCTCTCTCCTCTCTCTCCTGTCTCCTCTCTCCTTTCTTTCTCCTCTCTCTTCTATCTCTCCTCTCTGTTCTCTTCTCTCTCTCCTGTGTGTTCTCTTTCTTCTCTACCTCTCCCATCTCCCTCGTCTCTCTCGGCTATCTCTCTTCTACCTCTCCACTATCTCTTCTCTATCTATCCCTCACCTCTCCTCCACCACACTCTCTCTTCTATCTCTCGGCTATCTCTCTTCTACCTCTCCACTATCTCTTCTCTATCTATCCCTTACCTCTCCTCTACCACACTCTCTCTTCTATCACTCGGCTATCTCTCCTCTACCTCTCTCTCTCCTGCCTCCTCTATCTCTCCTCTCTCTCTCCTGTCTCTTTTCTCTTTTCTCTCCCTCTCTTTTCTCTTTTCTCTCCTCTCTCTTTTTCTCCTCTCTTTTTCTCTCTCTCTCCTCTCTGTTCTCTTTCTTCTCTACCTCTCCCATCTCCCTCGTCTCTCTCTCCTCTCTCTCTCCTACCTCTACGCTATCCCTCCACTACCCCTTCTCTATCTATCCTCTACCTCTCCTCTGGCTCAACTATATCTCTCCTCTACCTCTCGGCTATCTCTCCTCTATCCGAGCAAGGGTAGCATTCCAGAGGGACATCAGAGACTGCCCAAAAAATGAGGTGGAAACTGAGCTGCACTTCCTAACCTCCTGCCCAATGTACGACCATATTAGAGAGACATATTTCCCTCAGATTACACAGATCCACAAAGAATTCAAAAACAAATCCAATTTTGAAAAACTCCCATATCTACTGGGTGAAATTCCACAGTGTGCCATCACAGCAGCAAGATTTGTGACCTGTTGCCACGAGAAAAGGGCAACCAGTGAAGAACAAACACCATTGTAAATACAACCCATATTTATGCTTATTTATTTTATCTTGTGTCCTTTAACCATTTGTACATTGATAAAACACTGTATATATATATATATATATATATAATATGACATTTGTAATGTCTTTACTGTTTTGAAACTTCTGTATGTGTAATGTTTACTGTTAATTTTTGTTGTTTTTCACTTTATATATTCACTTTGTATGTTGTCTACCTCACTTGCTTTGGCAATGTTAACACATGTTTCCCATGCCAATAAAGCCCTTGAATTGAATTGAATTGAATTGACTGTAATGTTCTTTGCTTCACGGAAACATGGCTCACTGGAGAGACGCTATCGGAGGCGGTGCAGCCAGCGGGTTTCTCCACGCATCGCGCCGACAGAAACAAACATCTTTCTGGTAAGAAGAGGGGCGGGGGCGTATGCCTTATGGCTAACGAGACATGGTGTGATGAAAGAAACATACAGGAACTCAAATCCTTCTGTTCACCTGATTTAGAATTCCTCACAATCAAATGTCGACCACATTATCTACCAAGAGAATTCTCTTCAATTATAATCACAGCCGTATATATCCCCCCCCCAAGCAGACACATCGAAGGCTCTGAACGAACTTTATTTGACTCTTTGCAAACTGGAATCCATTTATTTATTTTATCCATTTATTCATTGTAGTTGGGGATTTTACCAAGGCTAATTTGAAAACAAAACTCCCTAAATTTTATCAGCATATCGATTGCGCAACCAGGGGTGGAAAAACCTTGGATCATTGTTACTCTAACTTCCGCGACGCATATAAGGCCCCGCCCCGCCCTCCTTTCGTAAAAGCTGACCACGACTCCATTTTGTTGATCCCTGCCTACAGACAGAAACTAAAAAAAGAAGCTCCCACGATGAGGTCTGTCCAACGCTGGTCCGACCAAGCTGACTCCACACTCCAAGACTGCTTCCATCACGTGGACTGGGATATGTTTCGTATTGCGTCAGATAACAACATTGACGAATACGCTGATTCGGTGTGCGAGTTCATTAGAACGTGCGTTGAAGATGTCATTCCCATAGCAACGATTAAAACATTCCCCTAACCAGAAACCGTGGATTGATGGCAGCATTCGCGTGAAACTGAAAGCGAACCACTGATTTTAATCAGGGCAAGGTGACTGGTAACATGACCGAATACAAACAGTGCAGCTATTCCTCCGCAAGGCTATCAAACAAGCTAAGCGTCAGTATAGAGACAAAGTAGAATCTCAATTCAACAGCTCAGACACAAGAGGTATGTGGCAGGGTCTACAGTCAATTACGGACTACAAGAAGAAAACCAGCCCAGTCACGGACCAGGATGTCTTGCTCCCAGGCAGACTAAATAACTTTTTTGCCCGCTTTGAGGACAATACAGTGCCACTGACACGGCCTGTAACGAAAACATGCGGACTCTCCTTCACTGCAGCCGAGGTGAGTAAGACATTTAAACGTGTTAACCCTCGCAAGGCTGCAGGCCCAGACGACATCCCCAGCCGCGCCCTCAGAGCATGCGCAGACCAGCTGGCCGGTGTGTTTACGGACATATTCAATCAATCCCTATACCAGTCTGCTGTTCCCACATGCTTCAAGAGGGCCACCATTGTTCCTGTTCCCAAGAAAAGCTAAGGTAACTGAGCTAAACGACTATCGCCCCGTAGCACTCATTTCCGTCATCATGAAGTGCTTTGAGAGACTAGTCAAGGACCATATCACCTCCACCCTACCTGACACCCTAGACCCACTCCAATTTGCTTACCGCCCAAATAGGTCCACAGACGATGCAATCTCAACCACACTGCACACTGCCCTAACCCATCTGGACAAGAGGAATACCTATGTGAGAATGCTGTTCATCGACTACAGCTCGGCATTCAACACCATAGTACCCTCCAAGCTCGTCATCAAGCTCGAGACCCTGGGTCTCGACCCCGCCCTGTGCAACTGGGTACTGGACTTCCTGACGGGCCACCCCCAGGTGGTGAGGGTAGGCAACAACATCTCCACCCCGCTGATCCTCAACACTGGGGCCCCACAAGGGTGCGTTCTGAGCCCTCTCCTGTACTCCCTGTTCACCCACGACTGCGTGGCCACGCACGCCTCCAACTCAATCATCAAGTTTGCGGACGACACAACGAGACGGCCTACAGGGAGGAGGTGAGGGCCCTCTGAGTGTGGTGTCAGGAAAATAACCTCACACTCAACGTCAACAAAACTAAGGAGATGATTGTGGACTTCAGGAAACAGCAGAGGGAACACCCCCCTATCCACATCGATGGAACAGTAGTGGAGAGGGTAGTAAGTTTTAAGTTCCTCGGCATACACATCACAGACAAACTGAATTGGTCCACTCACACAGACAGCATCGTGAAGAAGGCGCAGCAGCGCCTCTTCAACCTCAGGAGGCTGAAGAAATTCGGCTTGTCACCAAAAGCACTCACAAACTTCTACAGATGCACAATCGAGAGCATCCTGGCGGGCTGTATCACCGCCTGGTACGGCAACTGCTCCGCCCTCAACCGTAAGGCTCTCAGAGGGTAGTGAGGTCTGCACAACGCATCACCGGGGCAAACTACCTGCCCTCCAGGACACCTACACCACCCGATGTTACAGGAAGGCCATAAAGATCATCAAGGACATCAACCACCCGAGCCACTGCCTGTTCACCCCGCTATCATCCAGAAGGCGAGGTCAGTACAGGTGCATCAAAGCGGAGACCGAGAGACTGAAAAACAGCTTCTATCTCAAGGCCATCAGACTGTTAAACAGCCACCACTAACATTGAGTGGCCGCTGCCAACACACTGACACTGACACTGACTCAACTCCAGCCACTTTAATAATGGGAATTGATGGGAAATGATGTAAATATATCACTAGCCACTTTAAACAATGCTACCTTATATAATGTTACATACCCTACATTATTCATCTCATATGCATATGTATATACTGTACCCTATATCATCGACTGCATCCTTATGTAATACATGTATCACTAGCCACATTAACTATGCCACTTTGTTTACATACTCATCTCATATGTATATACTGCACTCGATACCATCTACTGTATCTTGCCTATGCTGCTCTGTACCATCACTCATCCATATATCTTTATGTACATATTCTTTATCCCTTTACACTGTGTATAAGACAGTAGTTTAGGACTTGTTAGTTAGATTACTTGTTGGTTATTACTGCATTGTCGTAACTAGAAGCACAAGCATTTCGCTACACTCGCATTAACATCTGCTAACCATGTGTATGTGACAAATAAAATTTGATTTGATTTATCTCTCGGCTATCTCTCCTCTACCCTCAGCTATCTCTCCTCTACCCCTCAGCTATCTCTCCTCTATCTCTCCTCTTTGTCCTTGTCTTTGTTACCCTCTCTTTAGGTGTGAGACGAGACATTGCCTTGCTGCAGTAGCTAACAGAAGGGTGGTTTCAGTAATCC